>NC_056450.1:18069657-18369657 GCF_018296145.1 Oncorhynchus tshawytscha | reverse complement strand
ATCTGTTGCGTTTGGTTTCATTTTATTTTTGGCAGGGAAAAGAGGCTACACCGGCGAGAGAAAAAAAAAACTCACCCAAATGTATAGCCCTGTTGTAAAATATAAAATGTACAGTTTGAAAATGTGAAGAAAAGAAATGCCAAGAATGCGCACGTACCCCCTACCCCAGTTTGGGAATACCTGCTGTACATGATTCCTTCTTTTCACTCCGTCAGTTAGGTTAGTATTGTGGAGTAACTACAATGTTGTTGATCCATCCTCAGTTTTCCCATCACTGCCATTAAACTCAAACTGTTTTAAAGTCAACATTGGTCTCAGTGAAATCCCTTACTGGCAAATTGGTTAGAAAGGATGAATATCTTTGTGTTGACACACCATACAAAGTGTAAGTAATAACTTCACCACGCTCAGAGATATTCAATGTCGGCTTTTCTTTCTACCAATAGGGACCCTTCTTTGCGAGGCCTTGGAAAACCAGTTTTTTTGTGGTTGAATCGGTGTTTGAAATGCACTGCTCGACTGAAGAACCTTACAAATAACTGTGTGTGGTGTACAGAGATGAGGTCGTCATACAAAAAGCATGTTAAACACTGCTGCACACAGTAAATCCATGCATCTTGTGACGTACTTGCCATAACAAAGCACATTCTTACTCCTGAAATTATTAGGCTGGCCATAACAAAGCACATTCTTACTCCTGAAATTATTAGGCTGGCCATAACAAAGCACATTCTTACTCCTGAACTTATTTAGGCTGGCCATAACAAAGCACATTCTTACTCCTGAACTTATTTAGGCTGGCCATAACAAAGCACATTCTTACTCCTGAACTTATTTAGGCTGGCCATAACAAAGCACATTCTTACTCCTGAACTTATTTAGGCTGGCCATAACAAAGCACATTCTTACTCCTGAACTTATTTAGGCTGGCCATAACAAAGGGGTTGAATGCTTATTGACTTCAGATATTCCAGCCTTTCATTTTTAACTAATTTGTATAAAATAATTCATAATTCCACTTTTACATTATGGGGTATTGTGTGTAGGCCAATGACAAAAACACATGAATCCATTTTAAATTCAGGCTGTAAAACAAACAAAGTCAAGAGGTGTGAATACTTTTAAGGCACTGTAGGTCTTACTCAAATGAAAATAGTGTATTCATTTTTTTTTTTAATTTAAAGAGTTGGTCATGTGCAGTTATTTCATTGATAGAAGATTTACATTGTATCCTGTAGGCGCATTTGGGTTAGCATGAGGACCCAGAGAACTGAGCGGTCCTACATGTCCACAGTAGTCTTCTGGAGACCTTGGCATTTGACACTTTGGCTTCGTCATAAATCACTTTTCTATCAATCATATTTTCCCGACTAGCGGTTTTGAGCTGGAGTGGTGGGGTAACACTGACACAAGGTTACTCTTTCCAGGAGTATTGCTGCGGAGCCCATTTCAGATGGGGAGGAATGCATGCAGAGGTGCAGAGATTTGATTATGTATTGATAAACTGAATAAAAATAGATGAATCTCACAAATGCAGTGAAACTGTGCAAAGGGAGAGGAAAAGCTTGCTTTATGGAATGAAAAGCTTAAAATGTAACTGAAAACAATACATCTGCAGAGCTTCTATCAATGGAGAGACAGACTAAAGATGCAAAGAACTTACATTCCATCACTTCACTTCTAAAAAGCTTCCTGAAAGAGAAGAGACAGGAAGGAATCAGCAGCATTCAGTGCTCATTTCTGACATTACAGAGTAGAAGTCGGAAGTTTACATACACTTAGGTTGGTGTCATTAAAACTCATTTTTCAACCACTCCACACATTTCTTGTTAACAAACTAGTTTTGGCAAGTTGGTTAGGTCATTTACTTTGTGCATGACAAGTCATTTTTCCAACAATTGTTTACAGACAGATTATTTCACTGTATCACAATTCCAGTGGGTCAAATGTTTACATACACTAAGTTGACTGTGCCTTTAAAACAGCTTGGAAAATTCCAGAAAACAATGTCATGGCCTTAGAAGCTTCTGACAGGCTAATTTACATAATTTGAGTCAATAGGGAGGTGTACCTGTGTGTTGTAGACCTCCACAAGTCTGGTTCATCCTTGGGAGCAATTTCCAAATGCCTAAAAAAAGGTACCACGTTCATCTGCACAAACAATAGTACGCAAGTATAAACACTATGGGACCACGCAGCCGTCAAACCGCTCAGGAAGGAGACGCGATCTGTCTCCTAGAGATGAACGTACTTTAGTGCAAGAAGTGCAAATCAATCCCAGAACAGCAGCAAATGACCTTGTGAAGATGCTGGAGGAAACCGGTACAGAAGTATCTATATCCACAGTAAAACGAGTCCTATATCGACATAGGCTGCTCAGCAAGGAAGAAGCCACTGCTCCAAAACCGGCATAAAAAAGCCAGACTACGGTTTGCAACTGCACATGGGGACAAAGATCATACTTTTTGGAGAAATGTCCTCTGGTCTGATGAAACAAAAATAGAACTGTTTGGCCATAATGACCATCGTTATGTTTGGAGGATAAAAGGGGGAGGCAAGCTGAAGAACACCATCCCAAGCTGAAGCACGGGGGTGGCAGCATCATGTTGTGGGGGTGCTTTGCTGCAGGAGGGACTGGTCCACTTCACAAAATAGATGGCATCATGAGGAGTAAATTTATGTGGATATATTGAAGCTACATCAAGACATCAGTCAGGAAGTTAAAGCTTGGGTCGCAAAGGGGTCTTCCAAATGTACAATGACCCAAAGCATACATACTTAAGCATTGGCTTAAGGACAACAAAGTCAAGGTATTGGAGTGACCATCACAAAGCCCTGACCTCAATATGTGTGGGCAGAACTGAAAAAACATGTGCGAGCAAGGAGGCCCAGAAACCTGATTCAGTTACACCAGCTCTGTCAGGAGGAATGGGCCAAAATCCACCCAACTTATTGTGGGAAGCTTGTGGAAGGCTACCAAAAACATTTGACCCAAGTTCAACAATTTAAAAAGGCAATGCTGCCAAATACTAATTGAGTGTATGAAAACTTCTGACCCACTGGGATTGTGATGAAAGTAATACAAGCTGAAATAAATCACTATTATTCTGACATTTCACATTCTTAAAATAAAAAGTGGTGATCCTAACTGACCTAGGACATTCATTTTTACTGAGTTTAAATGTATTTGGCTACGTTGTACGTAAACTTCCGACTTCAACTGTATAAGACGCAGTAAGATTGATCTTTCCCTTTCTCCGTGAAAAACACATAACCCTGGTTAACAAGACCCATATATCAGTCCACTTCAGACTACTATGTATTGGGGAAAACATGACCTACTTAGATAACCTCAGGTGAGCTATGGTGAGTTGGTCATCTTGTGTGGAGGGGAAGCCAACAGTACAGTATCAGTAGCAAGAAAATGTGAACCCTTTGGAATTACCTGGATTTCTGCATAAATTAGTCAAGAAAATTTGATCTGATCATTTTAGTCACAACAATAGACCAACACAGTGTGCCTAAACTAATAACAAATTGTATTTTTCTTGTCATATTGAATACATAATTTAAACATTGTGGTTGGAAAACGTATGTGAACCCCTAGGCTAATGACTTTTCCAAAAGCTAAATTGATGTCGAGTCAGTTAACCTGGAGTCCAATCAATGAGACATGATTGGAGATGTTGGTTCAAACTGCCTAGCCCTATACAATTTTTTTTTTCTTCAGAAAATTGGAGTTTGCTATTCACAAGAAGCATTGCCTGATGTGAACCATGCCTTGAACAAAAGAGATCACAGAAGGCCTAAGATTAAGAATTGTTGACTTGCATAATGCTGGAAAGGGTTACAAAAGGATCTATAAAAGCCTTGATGTTCATCAGTCCACGGAATGACAAATTGTCTATAAAATGGAGAAAGTTCAGCACTGTTGCTACGCTCCCTAGGAGTGGCCGTCCTGCAATGATGACTGCAAGAGGACAGCGCAGAACGCTCAATGAGGTTAAGAAGTTTCCTAGAGTGTCAGCTAAAGACACAGAAATCTCTGGAACATTCTAACATCACGGCTGACAAGTCTATGTTACATTAAACACTCAACAAGAATGGTGTTCATGGGAGGACACCACGGAAGAAGGCACTGCTGTCCAAAAAAAACATTGCTGTACGTCTGAAGTTCAAAAGAGCACCTGGATGTTACACAGCGCTTCTGGCAAAATATTCTGTGGACAGATGGAACTATGGTTGAGTTGTTTGGAACACGCCATGTGTGGAGAAAAAAAATGCACACCACACCAACATCAAAACCTCATCCCAACTGTAAAGTATGGGAGGGAGCATCATTTTTTGGGGCTTTTTTAAAATTCATTTTGCAGGAGAATGTAAGGCTATTTGTCCGCCAATTGAAGCTCAACAGAAGATGGGTGATGCAACAGGACAACCCAAAACACAGTAGTAAAATCAACAACAGAATGGCCCCTGAACTCGTGTGTTCAGCAGAAGAAAATAAGCATTCTGGAGTGGCCCAGTCAGAGTCCTGACCTCAACCCGATTTAGCGGTTCACACCAGACATCCTAAGAATATTGCTGAACTGAAACAGTTTTGTAAAGACGAACGGTCCAAAATTCCTCCTGACCGTTGTGCAGGTCTGATCCGCAACTACAGAAAACATTGGGTTGAGTTCAATGCTGCCAAAAGGAGGGTCAACCAGTCATACTTTTTCCACCCTACACAATGTTTTGTTCAATAAATAATGTGTTGTGTTCAATAAAGACATGAAAACGTTTAATTGTTTGTTTTATTGGTTTAAGCAGACTGTCTATATCAGATCAAATTTTATGACCAATTTATGCAGAAATTCAGGTAATTCCAAAGGGTTCACATACTTTTTAGTGCCACTGTCAGTCCAACGGGTAGCTATGCAACGCCAAGGAACAGTCAGAAGGTTTAGGTTTTTCCTCCATATCTGAATGAACAGACACTGGGAAGGACATTGAGGACAGAAGAGCAGCTTCAGGCACAGTCATATTTGGGTACCCAAATACAACAAACATAAGTACGGCGCAAACATGGACGGATGGGTCACACCACACACAGCAGATTCCTGCCTCCTGATTCTTTCACCTAACTCAGACACCGTGTGAAGGCCGGGATAATTAATCCCATCAATTGCTGCCAATACCGTTGCTGAGAGTAATGATGGCAAAACATGTTTAACCTTTATTTTACTAGGAAAATCAGTTAAGAACACATTCTTATTTACAATGACGGACTAGGAACAGTGGGTTAACTGCCTTGTTCAGGGGCAGAACGACAGATTTTTACCTTGCCAGCTCGGGGAATCGATCTAGCAACCTTTCAGTTACTGGCCCAATGCTCTAATCACTAGGGTACCTGCCGTCCCAACATCACCTTAAGTATCACCACTGTAATGATTGTGGGAGCACTATGATCACACCCTCCATCTAGACAGCTAAGTATGTAGCTGTAACACGGCTTGGGCTGAGCAGGAACCCCCACCAGCGTTGGCGATCAACCAGAAAAACCGGTTCTCTCTGCCTGGTTTACTGAAGGAGTGGTAGTCTAGAGGATCTTTTGTTATCACACAGCTTAGCTAAACGATTCAATCAAACTAAAAAATACGAATCTTCTCTTCTAAATATAATTATTTGCTGTATGCATAAGTACATTGAATGGTGCCCTCATTGATCTTGTCCCCACTTATAAATATCAGGGCATCTGGATTTACAAAAAGCTTTTTCAGAAAGCATGCTGATGAGCTAGTATTTTCACATCCGGATGAAATGCATGTCCAAAGTAAACGGGCCTGCTGCTCAGACCCAGAAGCTAAGATATGCATATTATCAGTAGATTTGGATGGAAAACACTGAAGTTTCTAAAACTGTTTGAATCATGTCTGTGAGTATAATAGAACTTATTTGGCAGGCAAAACCCAGAGGACAAACGGTTCAGATTTTTTTATTTTATTTTTTGAGGTCACTCTTCAATGGATTTTCATTCTAATCGACTTTCCTGCAGTTCCCATCGCTTCCACTGGATGTCAACAGTCATTAGAAATTGGTTGAGGTTTTTCCTTTGAGAAATGATGTAGTAACACTGTTCAGAATGAGGCTCCAGGGAAGTGTACTCTGTTAGATGCGCGTGACCTGAAAGCACACTCCACTTTGTTTTCCTCCGGTATTGAACAGTGTATCCAGTCTTACATTTTTTCAATTATATACGTTAAAAAATACCTGAAGTTGTATTACAAAAGTAGTTTGAAATGTTTGGACAATACTTACAGGTAACTTTTGAGATATTTTGTAGTCACGTTGCGCAAGATGGAACCAGTGTTTTTCTGGATCAAACGCGCCAAATAAATGGTCATTTTGGATATATAGCGACGTAATTAAATCGAAAAAAAGGACCATTTGTGATGTTTATGGGACATATTGGAGTGCCAACAGAAGCTCGTCAAAGGTAAGGCATTAACAATATTTTTATTTCTGCCTTGTGTCAGGCTTGCAGGGTTGAAATATGCTTTTCTCTTTGTTTACGGAGGTGCTGTCCTCAGATAATAGCATTGTTTGCTTTCGCCGTAAAGCATTTTTGAAATCTGACACGTTGGCTGGATTCACAACAAGTGTAGCTTTAATTTGGTGCTCTGCATTTTCACTGGATGTTGGCCAGGTGGGACGTCCCACATATCTCAGCGAGGTTAATCCCCTTTCCTTTCCACTCAGTGTGCAGAGTTCAATTGATATTAAACTTTCCTGGAGTCACGTGTCCAATCCCACACGTCCAGTATGGACAGACACACCACCGCCACTCAGGGATTCAACATGCCCTAAAACTCCCGCCACACAGCTTCACTAATACAAAATTACCCCCAAAATAATCCCCCTTCCACCATGCAACCATGGTGTCAATTAATGACAAAAAAGCAGAAAACAGGCTCACGTGTAACGTAGAAAACAGGCTCAAGTGTAACGGAGGAAATTACTCATCCATCGCTCCTTACATCTGTTAAATTAAAAAAAAGCCACAAATCTACAGCCTGTTCTAGGAACTAACAGCAAGTGCGAGCGAGTCGAGACGCCAACATGCAGATTTATAGGAGAACTGGGAAGAGGAAAAGTGGAGGGGGGGGGGCACATTAACACCACTAATTCAAGACCCACTCACTGCACTTACAACACTTGATTAGTATAGCAGGAAAATACCTCCCACACAGCCAGAGCCAGCAGTAGTCTACAGTGTGGGTGGTACCTGCAGGGAAAGCTGCCATCTGCTCTACAAATCCAGGCCCCAAACTACACACACAGGTGGATCTGACCACAGGGCCTGGGGGCTAACACTGCTGCCTGCCACTGAGCCAAAGTTCCCCATCACTGAGAATTATAACAGAAGCATTAAATCAGATTTATCCATCATATTTAAAATCTTAACATGTCACAGTACAAAATATTTTTTCACAGTCAAGCTGAATTATCGAATCTCAAAATCTGGTACACCACCTCTATCGAACGGAAGTGTAAACAAGGCCTTATGGAGATAATTGGCAAAGCACACACAGCTACATTGTCCCTCCAGTCCAGGGTGGAGCTGGAGGTATCTCACTCTGTATTCCTCAGCCAGGAAGTCTCTCCCACATGTTACCGACTGAGGGAGGAAATACAACAACCAAGTCCATATGGGGAAAAGAACGAGAGGGGCAGTTCCGAAAATCATTACCTCACTTTTATTTGGTATTGGCCTAGTGTTGCTCCCTCCTTCAGTAAAAGGACACCCTCAGAAACAAAGCGTCTGACTGATGGTCTGTTAACGCAAAAGCAGCACACAGGGTTTGATACTTCAACAAAAATAGTCGCATTTGCAACCGCTTGACTTGGCAGTGCGGCACACATTTCTAATTGGTCGCAAGGGTGCCAGTGATATTTTTTCTGGTCACGTTCATTTTTGGTTTCCATTATTTTATCATGATTTATTCAAAACAGCAACTGACCAAAAATCAACCAACTTTCTGAATAGGCAACAACGGCATGGGAATGCCTGGTCGGTGTCTGTCAGGCCTCATCTCCACCAATGGCCCGTTTGTAATAATGCATTTTTTAAAAATGGATTACTGAAGTTATTCGTTATGTTAATTATTTATCACACGTGCGCTGCACACATTTAACCTATAAATAATCTGTCAGGAAGAGAGCCTGCTCAGCTCTCAAGCAGCTGGTTCTTGCGTGGAGCGAAAACCGACAGCAGAAGGGGTAGGATGAGAAGTACTAATTTATGATATCTACCAGTAAATGCTAAGGTAGGAATGGGTATGCAAACTAGGTATTTCAGTCTTGGAAAAATCAGATACTTCCTATAGACAATTTTGCCCTTAAAGTCAAGAGCGACATCATTAATATATACAGAGAAGCGAGTCGGCACAAGAATTGAACTCTGTGGCACCCCCATAGAGACTGCCAGTGGTCCGGACAACTGGCACTACGATGACACACTGAACTCTGAGAAGTAGTTGGTGAACCAGGCGAGGCAGTCATTCGAGAAACAAAGGCTGTCGAGTCTGCCAATAAGAATGTGGTGTTTGACAGAGTCGAAAGCCTTGGCCAGGTCGATGAAGACAGCTGCACAATACTGTCTTTTATCGATGGCAGTTATGATATCGTTTAGTACCTTGAGCGTGGCTGAGGTGCACCCATGACCAGATCGGAAACCAGATTGCATAACGGAGAAGGTACTGTGGGATTCAAAATGGTCAGTGATCTGTTTGTTAACTTGGCTTTCGAAGACTTTAGAAAGGCAGGGCAGGATGGATATAGGTCTGTAACAGTTTGGGTCTAGAGTGTCACCCCCTTTGAAGAAGGGGATGACCGCAACAGCTTTCCAGTCTTTATAGATCTCAGACAAAACAAAAGAGGTTGAACAGGCTAGTAATAGGGGTTGCAACAATTGCAGCTGATAATTTTTTAAAGAGAGGGTCCAAATTTTCTAACCCAACTGATAAGTAGGCGTCCAGATTTTGCAGCTCTTTCAGAACATCAGCTATCTGGATTTGGGTGAAGGAGAAGTGGGGGGGTTGAGCAGGTTGCTACGGAGGCTGCAGAGCTGTTGGTAGGGGTAGCCAGGAGGAAAGCATGGCAGGCTGTAGAAAAGTGCTTTTGAAATTCTTAATTATCGCAGTTTTAAAGTCAGTGGTGACAGCGTTTCCTAGCCTCAGTGCAGTGGGCAGCTGGGAGGGGGTGATCTAATACTCAATGGACTTACTTGGGAATTTGTGCTACAGGATGCAAATTTCTGTTTGATAAAGCTAGCCTTTGCTTTCTTGACTGTGTATACTGGTTCCAGACTTCCCTGAAAAGTTGCATATCGCGGGGGCTATTCGATGCTAATGCAGTACGCCACAGGATGTTTTTGTGCTGGTCAAGGGCAGTCAAGGAGTCAAACAGGGGTTGAATCTGTTCTACATTTTTTTGAATGGGGGATGCTTATTTAAGATGGGGAGGAAAGCACTTTTAAAGAATAGCCAGGCATCCTCGACTGACGGGGTGAGGTCAATATCCTTCCAGGATAGCCGGGTCAGGTCAATTAGAAAGGACTGCTCGCTGAAGTATTTTTGGGAGCGTTTGGCAGTGATGAAGGGTGGTCATTTGACCACGGACCATTACCGACGCAGGCAATGAGGCAGTGATCGCTGAGATCCTGGTTGAAGACAGAAGAGGTGTATTTATAGGGCAAGTTGGTCAGGATATCTATGAGGGTGCCCATGTTTACAGATTTGGGGTTGTACCTTGTAGGTTCCTTGATCATTTGTGAGAGATTGAGGGCATCTAGCTTAGATTGTAGGACAGCCGGGGTGTTAAGCATATCCCAGTTTAGGTCACCTAACAGTACGAACTCTGAAGCTAGATGGGGGGGGTCTATAACAAAACGGCAACAGTGAGAGACTTACTTATTACGGAAATGTG
Source organism: Oncorhynchus tshawytscha (assembly GCF_018296145.1). Taxonomy (NCBI): domain Eukaryota; kingdom Metazoa; phylum Chordata; class Actinopteri; order Salmoniformes; family Salmonidae; genus Oncorhynchus; species Oncorhynchus tshawytscha. The sequence continues at coordinate 18,359,688 of NC_056450.1, read as the reverse complement.
GATTTTTAAAAGTAGAAGCTGGAACTGTTTGGGCACAGACCTGGATCGTCTGCAGAGCTCTGTCTTAGAACTGCCAAAGGGGGTAGAGTTACTATCGTCCCGGAAAATGTTGTAGTTGGGGATGGAGAATTCAGAATTTTTGGTGGCCTTTCTAAGCCAGGATTCAGACAAGGCTAGGACATCAGCGTTGGCGGAATGTGCAAAAGCAGAAAATAAAAAATAAAAACTTAGAGAGGAGGCTTCTGATGTTAACATGCATGAAACCATGGCTTTTATGGTTACAGAAGTCAAATGAGTGCGCCTGGGGAATAGGTGTAGGACTGGGGGCTACAGGGCCTGGGTTAACCTCTACATCGCCAGAGGAACAGAGGATTAGTAGGATAAGGGTATGGCTAAAGGCTATAAGAACTGGTCATCTAGTGCGTTGGGACAGAGAATAAAGGAGCAGATTTCTGGGTGTGGTAGAAAAGATTCATGGCATAATGTACAGACTAGGGTATGGTTGGATAGGAGTACAGTGGAAGTAAACCTAGGCATTGAGTGACGATGAGCGGTTGCGTCTCTGGGGGCACCAGTTAAGCCAGGTGAGGTCTCTGCATGGGGGGGTGGGACAAAAGAGCTATCTAAGGCATGTTGAGCAGGACTGGGGGCTCTACAGTGAAATAAAACAACTAACCGAAACAGCAGTCGACAAGACAGACATTAGAGATAGGCAATAAGGCAACCACAGGTGTTGGTCGGGAGAGCTAAAACAACGGGTAAATGGCGATGAACGGGCTGAGAGGGTCAGTTGGGCACATACCGGACCTGAGTTTGAGGCTGTGGCCAACAGATAAACCAAATGAGGTACAGTGTTAATGAACAGACCAGCAGGCATCAGCTGTGTAGCCGAGTGATCATAGGCTCCAATGAGTAGCAATGGGTGAGTCGGGGAGCAATTCGGTAGTCACTACTATGCTAGGCGAGCGGGAGACACGGCGTTCAGAAAGCTAGTGAGCCGGTTCTTCAGTGACATCGCAACTGAAAAGCCTGTTGAAACCACAGCGGACGATTACGACGGCGGGGCTCTGTGTCGACAATAAAGGGTCCGGGACAATTGGCAAAAGAGGCATTGTAGGCTAAGAAGCTAGCTGGTATATGGGCCTAGCTCAAGGCTAACTGGTGCTTTCATCAGGACAGAGGCATTAGCTAACAGAAGCCACTCGATTGCAGCTAACTAGCTGAGATGAGCCGGTGTATTGGTCCAGCAATTGAGGCAGGAATCCGGTGATGTGGTAGAGAGAAGCAGTCCAACATGCTCTGGGGTGATATCACGCTGTGCAGACTGGCAGGTATTGCCGAGCTAAAGCTGGCTGGTGTCCGAGCTTAATGTGAAGACCACTAGCCGTAGTTAACAAATACTGATAGCTAGTAAGCTGGCTCGCTCCTGGAGGTTCCAGTTATAAGGAATAAAAATAGCAGATTCATCCCACATTGGGTGGGGCGGGTTGCAGGAAAGTATATTTAGTTCATAGATAGAAAGTGAAATAAAAATAAATACAGGGGAAAATAACGACTATTTACACGGGATAAGACAAAGACACGTCTGACTGCTACGCCATCTTGGTTAAATCATTTCTGATATAATTTCTGATCAGTTTTATGGAGAGATGTCAGCACTTTTGTTTGTTTCCCGCCATTTCAATTGAAGAGTGTTGCGGTAAAACTGTGTGGTTATTATGAGCAAGACAGCATGTATACCCCCTCCCCCATTCGGGCCAGTAGCTTTCGTGACCCAGTGTGCCACTGGCAAATTTATCTGAATGTCGAGACATAACAATTAGCGTTGCTAATGATTGCATCTATCCAAAAATGGTTAGGCTCAGGCAATTTAAAAAAAAAGTTACCTACAAAGCACCCGAATTCATTGGCCATTTCTTTTGAAAACTCCATCACAAGTGCGCTACAACACAGCTAGCTAAACAGAACAGTCTGGCAGGTGTGCACCTGAATTAAAGGGCAACCACCACCAAAATGTTGAAATTTCTCAGATTTTTCACACCTCAGTAAATGGTCCCCTGATGTGGTTTAACCCCCTAGATTCAGACGCACTGGTAAATCTAAGTAACATCTAAATAGGATTTTTTTTTAATTTAATTGCATTGGATGCCAAATCCGCCGATGTCGCACTTCCACATCTGCGGTGAAAAATGACAGAACATCTGAATGAATGAAATATCCTTATTAAATACTTTATTTACATAGTTGAATGTGCTGACAACAAAATCAAAAATTGTCAATGGAAATCAAATTTATCAAGCCATGGAGGTCTGGATTTGGAGTCACACTCAAAATTAAAGTGGAAAACCACACTACAGGCTGATCCAACTTTGATGTAATGTCCTTAAAGTCAAAATGAGGCTCAGTAGTGCGTGTGGCCTCCATGTGCCTGTATGACCTCCCTACAACGCCTGGCATGCTCCTGATGAGATGGCGGATGGTCTCCTGAGGGATCTCCTCCCAGACATGGACTAAAGCATCCGCCAACTCCTGGACAGTCTGTGGTGCAACGTGGCGTTGGTGGATGGAGCGAGACATGATGTCCCAGATGTGCTCAATTGGATTCAGGTCTGGGGAACGGGCGGGCCAGTCCATAGCATCAATGGCTTCCTCTTGAAGGAACTGCTGACACACTCCAGCCACGTGAGGTCTGGCATTGTCTTGCATTAGGAGGAACCCAGGGCCAACCGCACCCGCATATGGTCTCACAATGGGTCTGAGGATCTCATCTCGGTACCTAATGGCAGTCAGGCTACCTCTGGCGAGCACATGGAGGGCTGTGCGGCCCCCCAAAGAAATGCCACCCCACACCATGACTGACCCACCGCCAAACCGGTCATGCTGGAGGATGTTGCAGGCAGCAGAACGTTCTCCACGGCGTCTCCAGACTCTGTCACGTCTGTCACATGTGCTCAGTGTGAACCTGCTTTCATCTGTGAAGAGCACAGGGCGCCAGTGGCAAATTTGCGAATCTTGGTGTTCTCTGGCAAATGCCAAACGTCCTGCACGGTGTTGGGCTGTAAGCACAACCCCCACCTATGGACGTCGGGCCCTCATACCAACCTCATGGAGTCTGTTCCTGACCGCTTAAGCAGACACATGCCTCGCAAGGCTGCAGGCCCAGACGGCATCCCCAGCCACGCCCTTAGAGCATGCGCAGACCAGCTGGCCGGTGTGTTTACGGACATATTCAATCAATCCCTATACCAGTCTGCTGTTCCCACATGCTTCAAGAGGGCCACCATTGTTCCTGTTCCCAAGAAAGCTAAGGTAACTGAGCTAAACGACTACCACCCCGTAGCACTCACATCTGTCATCATGAAGTGCTTTGAGAGACTAGTCAAGGACCATATCACCTCCACCCTACCTGACACCCTAGACCCACTCCAATTTGCTTACCGCCCAAATAGGTCCACAGACGATGCAATCTCAACCACACTGCACACTGCTCTAACCCATCTGGACAAGAGGAATACCTATGTGAGAATGCTGTTCATCGACTACAGCTCGGCATTCAACACCATAGTACCCTCCAAGCTCGTCATCAAGCTCGAGACCCTGGGTCTCGACCCCGCCCTGTGCAACTGGGTACTGGACTTCCTGACGGGCCGCCCCCAGGTGGTGAGGGTAGGCAACAACATCTCCTCCCCGCTGATCCTCAACACTGGGGCCCCACAAGGGTGCGTTCTGAGCCCTCTCCTGTACTCCCTGTTCACCCACGACTGCGTGGCCATGCACGCCTCCAACTCAATCATCAAGTTTGCGGACGACACAACAGTGGTAGGCTTGATTACCAACAACGACGAGACGGCCTACAGGGAGGAGGTGAGGGCCCTCGGAGTGTGGTGTCAGGAAAATAACCTCACACTCAACGTCAACAAAACTAAGGAGATGATTGTGGACTTCAGGAAACAGCAGAGGGAACACCCCCCATCCACATCGATGGAACAGTAGTGGAGAGGGTAGCAAGTTTTAAGTTCCTCGGCATACACATCACAGACAAACTGAATTGGTCCACTCACACAGACAGCATCGTGAGGAAGGCGCAGCAGCGCCTCTTCAACCTCAGGAGGCTGAAGAAATTCGGCTTGTCACCAAAAGCACTCACAAACTTCTACAGATGCACAATCGAGAGCATCCTGGCGTGCTGTATCACCGCCTGGTATGGCAACTGCACCGCCCTCAACCGTAAGGCTCTCCAGAGGGTAGTGAGGTCTGCACAACGCATCACCGGGGGTAAACTACCTGCCCTCCAGGACACCTACACCACCCGATGCTACAGGAAGGCCATAAAGATCATCAAGGACATCAACCACCCGAGCCACTGCCTGTTCACCCCGCTGTCATCCAGAAGGCGAGGTCAGTACAGGTGCATCAAAGCTGGGACCGAGAGACTGAAAAACAGCTTCTATCTCAAGGCCATCAGACTGTTAAACAGCCACCACTAACATTGAGTGGCTACTGCCAACACACTGTCAATGACACTGACTCTACTCCAGCCACTTTAATAATGGGAATTGATGGGAAATGATGTAAATATATCACTAGCCACTTTAAACAATGCTACCTTATATAATGTTACTTACCCTACATTATTCATCTCATATGCATTCGTAGATACTGTACTCTATATCATCGACTGCATCCTTATGTAATACATGTATCACTAGCCACTTTAACTATGCCACTTGGTTTACATACTCATCTCATATGTATATACTGTACTCGATATCATCTACTGTATCTTGCCTATGCTGCTCTGTACCATCACTCATTCATATATCCTTATGTACATATTCTTTATCCCCTTACACTGTGTATAAGACAGTAGTTTTTTTGGAATTGTTAGATTACTTGTTCGTTATTACTGCATTGTCAGAACTAGAAGCACAAGCATTTCGCTACACTCGCATTAACATCTGCTAACCATGTGTATGTGACAAATAAAATTTGATTTGATTTGATGCACATTTGTGGCCTGCTGGAGGTCATTTTGCAGGGCTCTGGCAGTGCTCCTCCTGCTCCTCCTTGCACAAAGGCGGAGGTAGCGGTCCTGCTGCTGGGTTGTTGCCCTCCTACGGCCTCCTCCACGTCTCTTGATGTACTGGCCTGTCTCCTGGTAGCACCTCCATGCTCTGGACACTACGCTGACAGACACAGCAAACCTTCTTGCCACAGCATGCATTGATGTGCCATCCTGGATGAGCTGCACTACCTGAGACACTTGTGTGGGTTGTAGACTCCGTCTCATGCTACCACTAGAGTGAAAGCACCGCCAGCATTCAAAAGTGACCAAAACATCAGCCAGGAAGCATAGGAACTGAGAAGTGGTCTGTGGTCACCACTTGCAGAACCACTCCTTTATTGGGGGTGTCTTGCTAATTGCCTATAATTTTCACCTGTTGTCTATTCCATTTGCACAACAGCATGTGACATTTATTGTCAATCAGTGTTGCTTCCTAAGTGGACAGTTTGATTTCACAGAAGTGTGATTGACTTGGAGTTACATTGTGTTAAGGGTTCCCTTTATTTTTTTGAGCAGTGTAAGTGTTGCACTTTAACAGTCTCTTTTCTTTGCTGTTACAGTAAATCTATCCAAAGCAATGTAAGAACAAAAGGGCATGCTAATTTGATAGATGATTAGTCATTATTAGCCTGGTTCTGTATGAAATACACATTATGGGACATGGGCCAGGTCATTCCCAACCTACAATCTTGTACTGGTGTCACCAACTGAAAAAGTTGGTAGTAGCAGTACCCCCTGTGTAGAACTCTGAGTGCACAGGATAAAGAGGCACAAAGTTGTGTTGGCTATTGGCTGACACTGCTATTATGGAGTGTTCTGCTATCATGTCACCCACTACTACAGTCTATCTCCTGAAGCTGAGCAGGCCCAGCTGGCACGCAGGACAGACTTATGAGCGCGGGTCCATTGTAGGCTTCCATTTTGTGGCCAAGGGGAATTAAAATACCTCACTTCCCTGCGGCATCAGTCAGAGCCATCCTGGGGCCTTACTGCCTCCCTGCTCACATGGTGTCTTCTATAGCGTGCATGCCTACCATGCATCAGTATGACTTGAGTACTACAAATGAGCATTAAATAACATGCCGTCATTTGAGATGATTCATGAGACTATGACATTTCTCTACAGAGACAATATCCACCCACAGAGCTGATGTTTCCTTGTTTCTATTGTGCGGCACCAAAGTAGAAGCATACATTTCTGAGATGTTCTTAGTTCTCACAATATGAGCATACACTCATTGTATTTGTTTTTAAGTTTTCCATATGCATGTGCTGGGATGAAAGGTGAACACAGAGCAGGGAGCGTGTAAATGTAACCTGTAATACAGGGAACCCCACATGTCAAGGGGAAACCAAACACAAAAATAATAACTAGCACGTTCATTCACTGTAATAGTCTGCGTTACTTCCCACTCTGATCTGACAGAGTTATTACTAAGAGAGGGAAGGAGGGGGAGAAGGGGGCACAGTGTGTTTTACTGCATACTTTGGCTGGTGCGCTACAAGCACACTCAAAACAAATCTGACCAGAGAAGACCTCAGGGTTGCCCGTATCACACTCCCGAACCAAACAGTGGTTTCCAAGGACAAGAACACCAGGAAAACATACAGAGAGAAAGACAGATACTAGAGGTCGACCGATTAAATCGGAATGGCCCATTAATTAGGGCCGATTTTAAGTTTTCATAATCGGAAATCAGTATTTTTGGACACCGATTGTTTTTTTTACACCTTTATTTAACGAGGCAAGTCAGTTAAGAACACATTTTTTTCAATGGCGGCCTAGGAACGGTGGGTTAACTGCCTTGTTCAGGGGCAGAACGACAGATGTTTTACCTTGTCAATTCAGGGATTCAATCTTGCACCCTTACAGTCAACTAGTCCAACGCTCTAACCACCCGATTACATTGCACTCCACGAGGAGCCTGCCTGTTATGCGAATGCAGTAAGCCAAGGTAAGTTGCTAGCTAGCATTAAAATGATCTTATAAAAAAATCAATCATAATCACTAGTTAAACTAGTAATATCATCAACCATGTGTAGTTCTCTAGCGTGTCCTGTGTTGCATATAATCGATGCGGTGCGTATTCGTTGCTTCAATATGTACCTAGCCATAAACATCAATTCCTTTCTTAAAATCAACACAGGGGTATACAATTTTTAAACCTGCATATTTAGCTAAAATAAATCCAGGTTAGCAGGCAATATTAACCAGGTGAAATTGTGTCACTTCTCTTGCATTCATTGCACGCAGAGTCAGTGTATATGCAACAGTTTGGACCGCCTAATTTGCCGGTCTGTGCTGGTCCCGTTGTCAGTGGAAGGCTGTTCTGTGGGGGAGGCGTGCGGCAGGCAGGGCTGGGGAGGTCTGGCTGGTTGAGGTGGGCTCTGCTGTGTGAAGGCTGGTCATCGAGTGGTGATTGAGCTGCTCCTGCAGCCTGTTCTCTTTCCCTCCTGCAGCCTGTCTTTTTGGAGCTCTATCTTGAGTCAGTCTCGCTCTTGCTGAACCTCTTTTAGCTGTGTTGCAAGGCTGCTGTCCTGCTTTGTCCGCAGCTTGGTTAGGAGCTCTAAGGTGTGGTTTTCAGGTTGCCGTTTACTCACGCCCTCCCTGAGCAGGACCACCTCCCCCTCCAGTTTGGTGAACTCATCCCTCATGGCAGCCACGGTGGTGAGGATGGCCTGAGCCTGCTCTGCACTGAGGGGGTTGCGTTCCTCCTGGGGCGTGTCCTCCACTATGGTGGGAAGAGAGGTGCAGGATGTGCCTTTTTGGGTGGGGATAGTTGGGGTGAGGCTGGTGGAGTTTGTTTTGTGTTAGGGCTTGTCACTGGTGGTGTCCTTCCCCCTCTCTGCCCTCTCCTTAATGGTCTGAAAGTCTGTTTCAAACAGCCTAATATTACCTTACGCACAATGATAGTCCCAGTCTTGTAGAGGTTGATTGTCATCATGGTGCTGTCAGGGTGTTCACTCTGACTTTCAGCTTCCACCCATTACATATTCCTTCTTTCTTTAAGGATGGCTGGTGAGAGCACATTGCGGAGCGCCATGCATTTGGCTGGTAACATCACCGTTGTTGTAGAGGTCTGCGAAAAGAGTGTCTGGCCTCCCCTTTAGTAGTTTCTGTTTTAAAGCTTTCCTTGTTTTAAATTTTGGCCTCTGGAGGGTGAAGAATGGACTGAGGGGGAGTGGAGACGTGGTACCTGTGGGCTCTTCCGGATAAAGCACTAAATAAACTTCAGTTAGTGCTAAATACGGCTGCTAGAATCCTGACTAGAACCAAAAAATTTGATCACATAACTCCAGTGCTAGCCTCCCTACACTGGCTTCCTGTCAAGGCAAGGGCTGATTTCAAGGTTTTACTGCTAACCTACAAAGCATTACATGGGCTTGCTCCTACCTATCTCTGATTTGGTCCTGCCGTACATACACTACGGTCACAAGACGCAGGCCTCCTAATTGTCCCTAGAATTTTTAAGCAAACAGCTGGAGGCAGGGCTTTCTCCTATAGAACTCCATTTTTATGGAATGGTCTGCCTACCCATGGCCCTGTCCGGGGGTATCCTCGGATGGGGCCACAGTGTCTCCTGACCCCTCCTGTCTCTGCCTCCAGTATTTATGCTGCAGTAGTTTGTGTGTCGGGGGGCTAGGGTCAGTTTGTTATATCTGGAGTACTTCTCCTGTCCTATCCAGTGTCCTGTGTGAATTTAAGTATGCCCTCTCTAATTCTCTCGGAGGACATGAGCCCTACGACCATGCCTCAGGACTACTTGCTGTCCCCAGTCCACCTGGCCGTGCTGCTGCTCCAGTTTCAACTGTTCTGCCTTATTATTATTATTCAACCATGCTGGTCATTTATGAACATTTGAACATCTTGGCCATGTTCTGTTATAATCTCCACCCGGCACAGCTAGAAGAGGACTGGCCACCCCACATAACCTGGTTCCTCTCTAGGTTTCTTCCTAGGTTTTGGCCTTTCTAGGGAGTTTTTCCTAGCCACCGTGCTTCTACACCTGCATTGCTTGCTGTTTGGGGTTTTAGGCTGGGTTTCTGTACAGCACTTTGAGATATCAGCTGATGTACGAAGGGCTATATAAATAAATTTGATTTGATGATTGATTCTACTGCTGCTGATCTGTTCTGCTGCCATGGCAACCTGTTTGTCTGCTGCGGTTGCTAGCTAGCTCTAATTTAGTTCAAAAACCAACAACAAAAAGTGACAATTCGTTACACAAAAAAGCAGAAGTTATGTTTAAAGTTAGTGCTGCTTTTTGGTATACTCGATCAGTTTTGTTGTATTGACTCCCCTTGCTAGGTTTGTTCTAGCTCAATTTGTCTGGCTAGCTTGTTAGTCTGCTGGCTAGGTTTATTTAACATGATGCGCAAAGTTAATTTTTTCTATTCTGATTGAAAAGAGTTGTTCATCACTTATCTGGAATTATTTTTTGAATCGAGTGTTTCTCATTCTAAAAACAAAATATGAAATATATCAGGAGCTTCTCTCGGTCTGTCTCTGTTAGAGGTCGACCGATTATGATTATTCGATACCGATTATTGGAGGACCAAAAAAAGCCGATAGCGATTAATCGGACGATTCTTATTTATAATAATGACAATTACAACAATACTGAATGAACAATTATTTTAACTTAATATAATACATCAATCAATTTAGCCTCAAATAAATAATGAAACATGTTCAATTTGGTTTAAATAATGCAAAAACAAAGTGTTGGAGAAGAACGTACAAGTCCAATATGTGCCATGTAAGAAAGCTAACATTTAAGTTCCTTGCTCAGAACATATGAAAGCTGGTGGTTCCTTTTAACATGAGTCTTCAATATTCCCAGGTAAGACGTTTTAAGTTGTAGTTATTATAGGAATTATAAGACTATTTCATTAACCTTTTGACTATTGGATGTTCTTATAAGCATTTTAGTATTGCCAGTGTAACAGTATAGCTTCCATCCCTCTCCTTGCTCCTACCTGGGCTCGAACCAGGAACACAACGACAATAGCCACCCTCGAAGCAGCGTTACCCATGCAGAGCAAGGGGAACAACCACTCCAAATCTCAGAGCGAGTGACGTTTGAAACGCTATTAGCGCGCACCCCGCTAACTAGCCAGCCATTTCACATCGGTTACACCAGCCTAATCTCGGGAGTTGATAGGCTTGAAGTCAAACAGCGCAATGCTTGACGCACAATGAAGAGCTGCTTACAAAACGCACTAAAGTGCTGTTTGAATGAATGCTTACGAGCCTGCTGCTGCCTACCACCGCTCAGACTGCTCTATCAAATCATAGACTTAGTTATAACATAACACACAGAAATGCAAGCCGTAGGTAATTAATATGGTCGAATCCAGAAACTATCATCTCGAAAACAAGACGTTTATTCTTTCAGTGAAATATGGAACCGGTCCGTATTTTATCTAAGGGGTGGCATCCATTAGTCTAAATATTCCTATTACATTGCACAACCTTCAATGTAATAATTACGTGAAATTCTGGCAAATTAGGCGGCCCAAACTGTTGCATATACACTGACTAAGTGCAATCAACGCAAGAGAAGTGACAATTTCACCTGGTTAATATTGCCTGCTAACCAGGTTTAAAAATATATACTTCTGTGTATTGATTTTAAGAAAGGCATTGATGTTCATGGTTAGGTACCCATTGGAGCAACAATACTCACCGCATCGATTATATGCAACGCAGGACACACTAGCAATATCAACCATGTGTAGTTAACTAGTGATTATGATTGTTTTTTTTATAAGATACGTTTAATGCTAGCTAGCAACTTACCTTGGCTTACTGCATTCGCGTAACAGGCAGTCTCCTCAGAGTGCAATGAGAGGCAGGTGGTTAGTGCGTTGGACTAGTTAACTGTTAGGTTGCAAGATTAGATCCCCCGAGCTGACAAGGTGAAAATCTGTCGTTCTGCCCCTGAACGAGGCAGTTAACCCACCGTCCCTAGGCCGTCATTGAAAATAAGAATGTGTTCTTCACTGCCTTGCCTAGTTAAATAAAAAAGGTCCAAAAATACAGATTTCCGATTGTTATGAAAACTTGAATTCAGCCCTAGTTAATGGGCCATTCCGATTAATCGGTCAACCTCTATTTAAACCGTAGCCCGAACAGCAGAGCATTCCCCACCCCTCCGAGATCACCGAAACACCCCGGACCCTCCACCCACGACCACAGCGCCACCAACCTCAATGCCCACCACAGCCAGCGCAGCACAGACCACCCCTCAATGGAATTGAGGAATTCATAGAATCAAACCACATCTGGGAGAATTGTAAATCTAAAATGGGGATATGTGGAGAAATCACTTTGCAAACCTCTACAGCAATATAACAAAGAGCCCAGAACAAAAAGATCAAGAAAAATTACAAATCCCTGAATCAGCAGTCAAAGACTATCAGGATCCTGTGGATACCCCAATTACAAAATAATTATTGGAAAGACAATACACACTCCAACCCAAAAAGGTCTGTGGTGCTGATGGTATTTCAAATGAAAATATGAAATATACAGGACCACAAATTAAAATTGGATATACTCAAACTCTTCAACATTATCCTCACTGCAGGTATTTTCCGATATTTGGAACCAAGGATTGATCACACCAATCTATAGAAATGGAGAGAAATTTGACCCAAATAATTAGAGGAATTTGCATTAAGAGCAATTTGGGGAAAATTCTCTGCAGTATTATAAATAGCAGACTACATAATTTCCTTAACGAACAACATCCTGAGCCAGATTGGAATTCAAAAACATTATCGTACAACAGACCTCTTTTACGCCCTCCACACTCTAATTGACAAACAAGTAAACCAAAACGAAGTCAAAATCTACTTGTGTTTTGTAGATTAAGAGGGCATTTGATTCAATTTGGCAGAAAGGTATTTTTTTATAAACTAATAGAAAGTGGTATTGGAGGGAAAACATGTTATTAAATCATTGTACACTAAAAAAAAATGTGATGTTAAAATTGGCAACAAGCAAACAGACTTCTCTCAAGGACGTGGAGTGAAACATGGCTGCCCAATAAGTCCAACACTATTTAATAACTACATTCATGAATTGGCAAAAACATTAGAAGAATCGTCAGCACCTGGTCTCACCCTACTCAACACTGAAATCAAGTGTCTGCTGTATTCAGATGACCTGGTGCTACAGTCTCCCACTAAGGAGGAGTTGCAGCAGCACCTAGATCATCTGCAGAGGTTCTGTCAGACCTGGGCTCTGACCGTTAATCTAAAAATAAATAAATGATCATCCAAAAAAGGTCAGGAAATCAGGATGACAAATATAAATTCTAATAGAACACACCAAAAACGACACGTTTCTAGGACTAAATTAGAGGTCGACCGATTAATCGGAATGGCCGATTTCAAGTTTTCATAACAATCAGTAATCAGCATTTTTGGACACCGATCACGGCCAATTACATTGCACACCATGAGGAGACTGCGACGCAGGCCGACTACATGTTATGCAAGGAGCCACGGTAAGGTGCTAGCTAGCATTAAACATCTCTTATTAAAAATTATCAATCTTATTACTAGTTTACTACACATGGTTGATGATATTACTAGTTTATCTAGCTTGTCCTGTGTTGCATATAATCAATGCGGTGCCTGTTAAATTATCATTTAATCACAGCCTACTACGCCAAACAGGTGATTTAACAAGCGCATTCGCAAAAAAAGCACTGTCGTTACACCAATTTGTACCTAACCATAAACATCAAAGCCTCTTTTAAAATCGATACAAAAGTATAGATTTTTAAACCTGCATATTTAGTTAATATTGCCTGCTAACATTCATTTATTTTAACTAGGGAAATTGTGTCACTTCTCTTGCATTCTGTGCAACAGAGTCAGGGTATATGCAGCAGTTTGGGCCACCTGGCTCGTTGCGAACAGTGTGAAGACCATTTCTTCCTAACAAAAGAGAACCAACTTCAACAAAAACGGGGGATGATTTAACAAAAGCGCATTTGCAGAAAACCTAACCATAAACATCAATGCCCTTCTTAAAATCAATACACAGAAGTAGATTTTTTAAAACCTGTATATTTAGTTAAGAAATTCATGTTCGCAGGCAATATTAAACTAGGGAACGTGTGTCACTTCTCTTGCGTCCATTGCACGCAGAGTATGGGTATATGCAACAGTTTGGGCTGCCAACCTCATTGCGAACTAATGTACCAGAGTTTAACATAATTATGACATAACATTGAAGGTTGTGCAATGTAACAGCAATATTTAGACTTATGGATGCCACCCGTTAGATAAAATACGGAACGGTTCTGGATTTCACTGAAAGAATAAACGTCTTGTTTTCGAGATGATAGTTTCCAGAATTGACCATATTAATGACATATGGCTCGTATTTCTTTGTGTTATGTTATAATTAAGTCTGATTTGATAGAGCAGTCTGACTGAGTGGTGGTAGGCAGCAGCAGGCTCATAAGCATCCATTCAAACAGCACTTTATTGTGTTTGCCAGCAGCTCTTCACAATGCTTCAAGCATTGCGCTGTTTATGACTTCAAGCCTATCAACTCCCGAGATTTGGCTGGCAATACTAAAGTACTTATTAGAACACCCAATAGGCAAAGGTTAATGGAATACAAATGGTATAGAGAGAAATATTCCTATAATAACTACAACCTAAAACTTCATACCTGGGAATATTGAAGACGCATGTTAAAAGGAACCACCAGCTTTCATATGTTCTCATGTTCTGAGCAAGGAACTTAAACATTAGCTTTCTAACATGGCACATATTGCACTTTTACTTTCTTCTCCAACACTTTGTTTTTGCATTATTTAAACCAAATTGAACATGTTCATACCATGTCATGCATCTTCTCAGTCATGTTGAGACTGGTCTACTACTTGCTTTGATGCATTGTTATTCTCATCAATATTGTTGTTGTAGTTGCGGTTAATGGTAATCCCATTTCAACTACTACTATTGCTGTTGGTCCCACAATTTATTTATTATATATACTTTGACAATGTAAATAATGAACTTGCCATAATTATATAAGAGAGTGAGAATGTTTTCACAAGCTATCTCATATTGCACACCTCCATTTGAGACAAACGACAAAATGAAAAACAGAACCATTCAAAAAAGGAGGGAGGAGAGGAGACCGGAGAGGAAGGAAACACTAAACGTGCTTGGTCCTGTCCCATGGGCTTACCCCTGTGTTCTGTAGGCTCCACAGGAGTCTGCAGCTCTTCTGTGCAGCAGTGGCAGTGGGAGGGGGCGCATGACAGCAGATGAAAAGGGGAGGGGGCTACAATGGGGGGCTTGTGGTCTCTCAACCAATCCCATCCATTGGGCTCGGTTTACACCCAGTCCCTCCCTGATCCACTCGATCCATGAGCTGCAGCAGTAGCTGAGGAGAGAGAAGGGAGAGAGAGGAAGCGGAGGGAGGGGGAGTGGATAGCCCCCAAGCACTGGGCCTCTGAGAGCGATGACAACCGGTCAGAAAGAGCTAAACCAAGAGGGCTTTTCAAAAGCACTGCGCAGGGGAAACGCATGTGAACACCTGCATTGCAGAGCCCAATGACACACTTTACACATCAGCACTGCCCATTACGGCTTAATGAGCAGTAGTGGCACTACCAGAAATTGTTGTTGCAGTAAAAATATTAAAAAGGGTAGGTAGCATAAACGTAACCTCATCCATTACTACACACATCAAAAGAAAGCCTAAGTCATGTTAGAAAATGTTTTACGGGTGCGATGAGTGCGATGGTAACATGGAGGGCCCGACAAGCCAGCCTATTCCCTATATTATAAACTGAAATAACTTCAAATGTATACCTTCAAATTAAACCAAATCCCTCCCATTTCCAACTTATAATACATTTGAAGTATTTGCAAGGTGGCCATCTAGCCTTCTAACGTTAGCACTACCAGCCTGCTAACGTTACGTTAGCACTGCAGGAGTCAGCCAGTTGCAATCAATACCTAGCTAGAGCTGCATTAAAGTAAACCAATGTTTTGGAAATACATAACGCCATCTAACCAGTTACCAAAGAATGTTCGCTATATGCAGTGATCTTACCAAGCCAGCGAGCCAGGTAGCTAACATTAGCTATTGAGCAAACTAGCTTTTAGCCTGGTCAACCAACAACATAACCGCAGATCAAAAGCAGACTTACAGATTGAAGGCTGGGCACATCTGATGGTAAAAGAGAGCAGGCTGAGTTAGCTACAAAAATGAGGGGAAGGAAGGAGCGTTACCGGGCCGAGGGCGGGTGAGTGAAATCTAATAAGCTCAGCAAAAAAAGAAAACATCCCTTTTTCCAGGACCCTGTCTTTCAAAGATATTTGCATTTTTCTGAATTAACGTCACAGATCTTCATTGTAAAGGGTTTAAACACTTTCCCATGCTTGCTCAATGAACCATAAACAATTAATGAACATGCACCTGTGGAACGGTCGTTAAGACACTAACAGCTTACAGACGGTAGGCAATTAAGGCCACAGTTATGAAAACTTAGGACACCAAGAGGCCTTTCTACTGACTCTGGAAAAACACCAAAAGAAAGATGCCCAGGGTCCCTGGTCATCTGCGTGAACATGCCTTAGACATGCTGCAAGGAGGCATGAGGACTGCAGATGTGGCTAGGGAAATAAATTGCAATGTCCATACTGTGAGATGCTTAAGACAGCGCTACAGGGAGACAGGAAGGACAGCTGATCGTCCTCACAGTGGCAGACCACGTGTAACACCTGCACAGGATCGGTACATCCGAACATCACAGCTGATCGTCCTCACAGTGGCAGACCACGTGTAACACCTGCACAGGATCGGTACATCCGAACATCACACCTGCGGGACAGGTACAGGATGGCAACAACTGCCCGAGTTACACCAGGAACGCACAATCCCTCCATCAGTGCTCAGACTGTCCGCAATAGGCTGAGAGAGGCTGGACTGAGGGCTTGTAGGCAGGTCCTCAAAAGGCAACAACGTCGCCTATGGGCACAAACCCACCGTCACTGGACCAGACAGGACTGGCAAAAAGTGCTCTTCACTGACGAGTCGTGGTTGTCTCACCAGGGGTGATGGAAGGAATGCGTGTTACACCGAGGCCTGTACTCTGGAGCGGGATCGATTTGGAGGTGGAGGGTCCGTCATGATCTGGGGCGGTGTGTCACAGCATCACTGGACTGAGCTTGTCGTCATTGCAGGCAATCTCAACGCTGTGCGTTACAGGGAAGACATCATCCTCCCTCATGTGATACCCTTCCTGCAAGCTCATCCTGACATGACCCTCCAGCATGACAATGCCACCAACCATACTGCTCGTTCTGTGCGTGATTTCCTGCAAGACAGGAATGTCGGTGTGAAGAGCTTGGAGCCACCTGTGAAGAGCTCGAAATGAACTCTCAAACCCATGGCAAATGAGCCACGTCTGGGACCTGTTGATTACGGACCCCCCTTTGTTCAGGGTGAGTCCCATGGCTAGTTTAGGATGTTTCCATTCCCCCGTTAAGTTTGCTGAAAATAAATGCAGAAATGAGAAGAAAAAAAAAAAAGATAGTTGACTTGATATCTTCAATCACTAAGCCAAGCTGGACAAAGTGAACGCTCAATTGTTCTCAGTGGAGTACTTCAACTTTTTTTGTCAGCATTGAATGCTAGCACATGATTAACCAGCCATGTGGCTTCTGTCAATGTGCTTGGAGACAGACAGTGTCAAGGTGTCCAGATCCACCACAGCAAGCCAAGTGGCCTGCCGGTTACAAACACGGCAACTCCTTACAAAGCCCCTTAGGCCTAAAATCACAAAACCATAACTTCCAAGCTTTTTCTTAAATGCCTGAATTATACCTACACTTATGTTGTTCCATTGCAATTACACTCGAGGAAACCATTAGCACCTTTAAAGAAATGGTACCACTACTAAGGCTGCAAGGCTACTGGGGTGTAGTGATTGAACAACAGTGAAATACTTATACCTAAACTCAATCTTCAAGGAAAATAGCAAGAGATAGTGAGGCAAAGGGTAATCATGTAGAACTAAATGGCATGGGTCTCTACTCGTCGTTTTTTAAAACGTTTTTCATCTTGTCAAATGATCTCCCGTGTCACTCGCTGTGAGTCAGGGGCACGCCAGTACAGCATGCCATTTGTTTCCCCAATGGGTGGTAGAGGGAACACAACGAATGACACACCTTCAGTTCTGTTTTCAAAGCATGTACATGGGAATATTTCACAAGCCTTGACCATCTAGGAGCTGTCAAGAGAAAGCTAATCTGTACAACACAAACCAGGGAACTGCTGTAGCTTAAGCTTACTATGTATTTTTACAGCTACTAGGAAATAACTCAGATGAGCTAGGAACACTTGACGCCCCACGACCATCAGCTCAAGAGAAAAAACATCCCGCTTGGTTCAATGAGATGTGCTCCAAGTCCTGCCTCTCCCATCAACTCATCGTTTTTCAAGAGCATACAAACCAAAGTGGGTACTTGAAAGATGAATGAGGAAAGATTATCTATGATTTAAAAAGGAGAATCCTTGTTATCTGTGGATTAATTATAGAAGTGTCATATGAACATTTTTATGAACCTATGCCGCCATTCAGTCATGTCCCCCCGTCCTTAACTTTTTACAAATAAGCCTATTGAACACATTGTCGTTGTTAGAATTTCGATATCAGTGTTATAAGCTGTCATTTTTCCCCGTCCTTCCTTCACCCGACAAGTTGGCTGCCACCTGACAGAACGACGAGCCGATATTTACACAATATATTGTCCCTCTCCAAACGCAATAGAGTGGGAAAGCGGCCGTGCATTTGGACAATTAGGCACTGCAGTAAATAAAACAGCAGTCTTGTCCAGGACTGGAGTCTACACAGACCAGTGTGCCATGGCCAATCAGAGCTACAGTAGACCTTTACACCAACAAGCCATTTGCCACACGGGCCAGCCATCATTCACTTTGAACTGGACTGTGTTTACAGGCAGTTCTAACAGTGCGACTTTAGATCATTAGAACGCATTCGCCAAAAGTCACAAAATATACTTGAATGGATGTCTGCAAATATGTCACCACAGGAGTCTTCTTATATTTGAGAACTTCGCAGTCCTATTGATAAAACAACCATGAAACGGTAGGCTCTCTCTCCCACAGTTATGCATATCAACAAGATTAACTAATGTTAGAGCAAGATGAGCTAAAATTCTCATTAAGGAACATTAGACAAGGCCTCCCGAGTGGCACAGTGGTCTAAGGCATTGCATCGCAGTGCTAGCTGTGCCACCAGAGATTCTGGGTTAGAGCCCAGGCTCTGTCGCAGCCGGCCACGACTGGGAGGCCCATGGGGCGGCGCACAATTGGCCCAGGGTTTGGCCGGCAGGGAAATCCTTGTCTCATCGCACACTAGCGACTCCGGTGGCAGGCCCGGGCGCAGTGCGGCTTGGTTGGGTTGTGTTTCGGAGGACGCATGGCTCTCGACCTTCGCCTCTCCCAAGTCCGTATGGGAGTTGCAGCGATTAGACAAGACAGTAACTACTAACAATTGGATACCACAAAATTGGGGAGAAAAAAGGAACATTTGACAAACCAAACTTTTTCACCTAATTGGCTGTCAAAATTGCACTAATAAACGATGGGGTATTGTAGCCTCCTCGTCCTTCTGCATGTCCCAACCAAGCACCCAGACAAACTGGCTAGCTAGCAAGCTACTTCCAGTCACAAATGAGAGAACACCTTACTCTGGCCATTTTACTTGCTGAAGCAGAGCTGGTTACATGTTATCTAGAGCGTTCTTAACTATTACTTTTTTTAACCTAGGTTTACTGACACAGCAGGTCGTAAAATGCATCAGTTCTGTGGTTTGGCACATTCAGACCAGAGTACATAGCCAGAGTGAATTTGCTAATGCAAAAGACATGCTAACTGTAACAATCATTCAAGTTCTTGGTAACCAAATGAAACTGGCATCTCTAGCTGTAGCCACCGAAAAAACTGAGTGGAAAAAGTCAGTCACTCACCCACTCCTCCAATGGCATGACACCCTCCTTACACCTTGCTAGCTAACGTTAGGCTCTGTGATCTCAGCTTGCTACATAGATATGCTAGCCTATTAGCTACATTATGACTGCCTTGTGATCATTGCCCTTGCTAAGTTTGATTGTATTGACATTCCCAGCCTTAGTTACATTTATCAGTTTCTGTCCAGAAAATTGAGTCACTAATCAACTGACTGGCTTTCTTGATGTCTATAGTTCTCTCAGGTATGCAATCTGGTTTGCGCTCACGTTATGGATGTGTCACTGCAACCTCAAAAAAGGTCCTAAATGATGTCACCATTGCAATGTTGTGCTGCTATTTTTATTGACTTGGCTAAAGCTTTTGATACGGTAGACCATTCCATTCTTGTGGGCCGGCTAAGGAGTATTGGTGTCTCAAACCAGGTCTCTGGCCTGGTTTGCTAACTACCTCTCTCAAGGAGTGCAATGTATAAAAAGTCAGAACATCTGCCGTCTCAGCCACAGTCCCAATAGAACATCTTTACTGGTATTGTCCATCAGTGGCTTGCATTTAGAGTCAGGTCCAGGAATGGTTGTTAGGGCATAATATCTTTATAGACTTGGGTAAAGTATTTATTTGTAGAGCAATATTGGTAGAAGTGCTACAAATTAGGGAGGTTCAGGACCCTCGTAAGATATCATACTAAAATGGAGGGATGAACTGTAAATAGAAATGGCCTTATACTAGGAAAGACAGGTTACTCTGTGGACATCGGAGGGTTGGAGTATAGATCAGAATGAATCGTGGATTGGCCAATGCGAGTGAAAATCCAGGACTTGAATTAGGAATATGCATAATTATTTAAACTACAGGTACCGTAGTCATTTTACCCCACAAAATAAAGTTCCATCCTCATGAAATAGTGTTGTGTCCCTGAGAATCTCTAGAAAACATGGAATACAAAGTATAACACCAGAACCAAAGTTTCATTTGGACCCCCAACACACTAGAACAGGGGCCTCTCAAACAGGTCGATCACGAGCTACCAGTAGCTCACAGACCACCTAAGAGTAGCCCACCAAACTATTCTGAAAGTACATGCAATTTTCATGTGTTCCAACAAAACGAGTCATAAACAAATCTCTTAAGGATCAGACACCGTAAGCTCCCATCTAACCAATGCAAAAATGTACCTTGTCCCACCCTGGTTAGCCACTATTGCCTTAAAAATCCAAACCTCACACAATATCTGGCTAATCATTTCCAGCAATATTGCCCCTTTTGGTCTGTGTGTTGCAGACATTTGTCTGTGAGTAGCCAGTAGTGATTGGTGGTTCGAAATAACAACTTTTTGGTGAAAGACGGGAACCAAATCACATAGTAAAAAGACCCCTTCATTTAGCACCCTGATATGCATACTTTTACTACTGCGGTTTGAGCTCCAGACATCGATTATCAGGAGATTGTTTTTATAATTTGTCTCAAGATAGTAATTCCTCAGCGCATGAACAATAGTGAGAAGAGACTCATTGTCTTCATTTTTTCTTTTGCATGCCATCTAATAATGTGGTACGGTAAAAATGTATTTGAACTCACATTTTATGATCTGACATAATAGTAGGCAACGTTTTAGGCTTTAAAATTTAGAGTGAGTATTTTTTCATGATTTTGGGTCAATTTCAAAGCATTAACTTAGCAAAGAGCAGTTTGGGAGCAAAATGATCCAGCTCACAGAAAGACACAGAATGCCCATTACTAGTGGCCAGTTGATTTGATAAGCTTCGTGGGCTTCTGGAAATACTTTCCTCAACCTTCTCAATTAAATGTTAACTACAAAGGCTTAGCTGGCTGAGGTACAGTACATTCGGAATGTATTCAGACCCCTCGACTTTTTCCACATTTTGTTACATTACAGACCTTATCCTAAAATGTATTAAAACAAATTCCTCAGCAACATAAACACCCCTTAATGACCAAGCAAAAAAACAGTTTAGATATTTTTGCACAAAAAAAATATTACAAAAAAATATATATTATAAATTTTACATAGGTATTCAGAACCTTTACTCAGTACTTTGTTGAAGCGCCTTTGGTAGCGATTACAGCCTTGAGTATGACGCTACAAGCTTTGCACACCTGTATTTGGAGAGTTTCTCAGTTTTTTTCAGGTCTCTCCAGAGATCTTCATTCAGGTTCAAGTCCAGGCTCTGGCTGGGCCACTCAAGGACATTTTGACAAATCCACTCCTAAGTTCTTGGCTGTGTGCTTAGGGTCGTTGTTCTGTTGGAAGGTGAACCTTCACCTGTCTGAGGTCCTGAGCGCTCTGGAGCAGGTTTTCATCAAGGACCTCTGTACTTTGCTCCATTCATCTTTTCCTCGATCCAGACTAGCTTCCCCAATCCCTGCTGCTGAAAAAAAAACACCCCCACAGCATGATGCTACCACCACCATGCTTCACCGTAGGGATAGTGCCTGGTTTCTTCCAGACGTGATGCTTTGCATTCAGGCCAAGGAGTTAAATGTTGGTTTCATCAGACCAGAGAATCTTGTTTCTCCTGGTCTGCGAGTCCTTTAGGTGCCTTTTAACCAACTCCAAGTGGACTGTCATGTGCATTTTTCTGTGGAGTGGCTTCCATCTTGCCACTCTATCATAAAGGCCTGATTGGTGGTGTGCTGTAGTGATGGTTATCGTTCTGAAAATGTTCTCCATCGCCACAGAGGAACTCTAGAGCTCGGTCAGAGTGAACATCGTGTTCTTGGTCACCCCCCTAACCAAGGCCCTTCTCCCTGATTACTCAGTTTGGCTCAGCTCTAGGAAGAGTCTTGGAGGTTCCAAACTTATTCAATTAAAGGATGGAGGCCACTGTGTTCTTGGGGACTTTCAATGCTGCAAAAATGTTTTGGTACCCTTCCCCAGATCTGTGCCTCGACACAATCCTGCCTCGGAGTTCTATGGACAATTCCTTCAACCTCATTGCTCGGTTTTTGCTCTGACATGGACTGTCAAGTGTGGAACCTTATTTCGACAGGTGTGCCTTTCCAAATCATGTCCAATCAATTGAATTTACCACAGGTGGACTACAATCAAGTTGTAGAAACATCAAGGATAATCACACAATACCCCATAACGTCAAAGTGAAATTATGTTTTTTGAAATTGACAAATTAAATAAAGATGTAAAGCTGAAATGTGTTGAGTCAATAAGTATTCAAACCCTTTGTTATGGCAAGCCTAGATAAGTTCAGGAGTAAAAAAGTTGCATGGACTCACTGTTTGCAATAAGTATTTAACACTATTTTTTTAATGACTGCCTCATCTCTGTACCCTACACATGCAGTTGTGTAAGGCTCCTCAGTCAAACAGTGAATTTCAAACAGATTCAACCACAAAGCCCAGGGATGTTTTTCAATGCCTTGTAAAGAAGGGCACCTATTGGTAGATGGGTAAAAAAAAAAAAATTGAATATCCCTTTGAGTGTGGTGAAGTTATTAATTACAGTTTGGATGGTGTATCAATACGCCCTATCACTACAAAGATACAGGCATCCTTCCTAACTCAGTTACCGGAGAGGAAAGAAAACAGTTAGGGATTTCACTATGAGGCCAACGCTGACTTTAAAACAGTTAAGAGTTTAATAGCTGTGATAGGAGAAAACATTGTAGTTACTCCACAATACTAATGTAATAGACCGAGTGAAAAAAAGCAAGCCTGTACAGAATAAAACATTCCAAAACATGCATCATGTTTGCAACAAGGCACTAAAGTAATACTGCAAGAAATATGGCAAAGTAATCCACTTGTTGTCCTGTTTGGGGCAAATCCAACACATTACCGACTACCACTCTCCATATTTTCAAGCATATTGGTGGGTGTCTGCGTCATGCTATGGGTATGCTTGTAATAGTTAAGGACTGTGGAGTTTCACAGGTCATACAAGTAACAGAATGGAGCGGGCTAAATCCTAGAGGAAAACCCAGTTTAATCTGTGTTCCAGACACAGAGATGATTTCACCTTTCAGCAGGACAAAAACCTAAAAACACCAGGCCAAATCTACACTGGAGTTGCTTACCAAGAAGACAATGAACATTCCGGAGTGCCAGAGTTTTGAAACTAATAAATGGGCAAATATTGCACAATCCAGGTCTGCAAAGCTCTTAGACTTACCCAGAAAGACAGATGTAATCTCTGCCAAAGAAAATTCTACCATGAATTTACTCAGGGTGTGAATACTTACAGTATGTAAATGAGACATTGGTGTATTTAATTTTCAATAAATGTGCAAAAATGTTTTTTTTAAATAATGTTTTCACTTTGTCATTATATGGTATTGCATGAAGATAGGTGAGAAATATTTTATCCATGTTGAAGTCAGGCTATAACAAAATGTGGAATAAGTCAAGGGGCATGAATAATCTGAGTATCAGAAGTGTGTTGCGTCTCACCCGATTTGAGATGTTTGATGTGTTCTGTGTGTCTCTTCGGAACAGGGCACCCCTCAGATGGGTAATATCTGGCGTTTCGTGGGAATTTGATGTTGCAGACATGAAAATATTCCTGGAATTATTCATGTTTGTCAGATGAATCCAGAAAAAGTTAAGAGTATCTGTTCTTCTGTTTTTTATATGGAGTCTCTCCCTACTCAAGTGCAGTTGGGTTATATGGGGTGGCAGGGTAGCCTAGTGGTTAGAGCGTTGTACTAGTAACCAGAAGGTAGCAAGTTCAAACCCCTGAGCTGACAAGGTACAAATCTGTCATTCTGCCCCTGAACAGACAGTTAACCCACCGTTCCTAGGCCGTCATTCAAAATAAGATTTTATTCTTAACTGACTTGCCTGGTTAAATAAAAGGTTAAAAAATATATATTATAATATTTACTAGAGAGTCAGAGAACTTGTTCCAATACCAACGTAGTGTGATCATTGTAACGCTTTTGGACATGTTTCAAGTTTTTGCAGAAGGGAGAAGCCGAGATGTCCAAGTTGTGGAAAAGATCATATCATTCATTTTAAAAGTGATGAATGTGACATGTTGCAATTCTGGTGGGAACCATGAAGCCATGGCTTTGGAATGCCCAACAAGGGTAAAAGAGAAGAGGTGACCAAAGTCAGGGCTGTCCAGAGCATTTCATATGCAGCGGCTGTTAAAATGGTTGAGGTTTCGAATGGTGCGCCTGAAGAGTCCAAAGACAAACCTTCACTGTCTGCCCTTCCAACAGCAGGTCCCAGATATGTTCAAGGTTAAGAAGGTGGACTTTGTGGCCTTTAAAGCTATGATGATTAATGGCACTGCCAAGGTGGAGAGAAAGTCCAGGAAATATATATAAATTGTGGATGCAGTGGAACGGTTCCTGGGACTGAAAGACTTCTCGGCCGAGGAGTTGCATGGAGTATTGTCACAAGCAGTACCACCCTCAAGTAAGTCATAGAGCCTGAGAAGTGAGAGAGATTTGAAGGGACTTTATTTTATTGCTTTATTTTGGGTGGATTAAATTAGGTTCCTTATCACATATGGGTTTTCTTTTTACCTTGGTTTGTTAACCCCGTCCAGTTGGTGGAGGTAATAAACTTTTGGGGGTTGTAGTCTGCCAAAAAACCCACAGAAGAAGAATTAGCGTCTAGTCTGCCAGAAAGCCACACGAAGAAGTTGTTCACACGCAGCCAACGGTGGGCGAAGCTAACAACTGAAAACACGACATACAGAAGGGTTTTCATGCGCTACCAAGGGTCCTAGCTTCAAAGCTAGCTGTGGCTGGCTTGCAGTCTCTGCTGTGAAGTAATCGAGTTGAGTAACTAACGTTAGCTATCCTTATGCAAGCTGGCGAGCTAACTTGAAAGCAATTGTCTTACCTGATGTGGCATATCGCCCTTTACTTTGCTGGGTATCTGGACTGAAACTTGAAGCCAGTTCAAGAATTCTCTAAAGGTTTGGTAACGTTATCTGGTGAACGTATTCTTCGTTCAATGGAAACTTTTCTGGTGTTTAACTGTGAAAGAAATGACAATGGGTTACACAAAGCTAACGTCAATCGGCTAGCTAGGAGTAGGATACGATAAATCAAAGCAACATTTATGTATAATAACAAAAGTTACCTAACATTACTCTGATATTCCATCAATAACCATATTTGCTACGTAGTTATTACAATGCTAGAATACACCATTTAACATAACCAAATTGATCGCACTAAAATGACAGTTATTCTGTCAACATTAGCAAGAGCGCTAGCCGCGCTGTTCAAGCGTACAGCGTTACGCGAGCCAATCATTTCAGTCTCAAACGCAACAAAAACACATTGCTCAGCCAGCGCCTCGTTATCAAATGTATTTGAAACGTGCATGTTATGAAGGCCAAATGGTAAACTCATTCGCAAAACAACTCACGGTAATCAATCAGTACGAAGAGGCACGTCTTTAGTCTATTCCTGAATAAACACCATTCTGCTTCGTCCCGCCCCATAGTTCAGCAGAAAATGCACATCTATACATATCACCGCCAGCAACCAATCATAACTAACGTGTAAGAATAGTATTTTATTTTAATTGGACAGGAGCATTACAGGCTCACTTTTCTGGTCGAATAGAACCCCCGATATTAGAGAAAGGAGGAGAAGGAAATCCCATTGGGCAATGAATGGAGGAACGTATAACTTATTCTAGTATTCTAATTCCTATCCTAATTCAATGCGTATAACGCTCCACCCTGCAGACTGTCGACCAATCGCGTTCCGGCTGTCATGGTGCGTCACAAGGTTGCTAAATTATCGTCACGCAACACCTTCCCAAAGGCAGTGTATGATGCTGCGTTAACGTGCTAGGCGGACCAAAGAAACTCGGACATTTCCGACTTGCTCATTTGTTTCGACTACCATCTGAACGTGTCGAGACACGTCGAGACATCTGCCTATTTTCCTCTTAAGTACGTAATGTCACGATTCCAAAACGATAGGATATTACAGTGAAAATATGTGTGATGTTGTACTTCTTGTTCACGAAATTCATGCTAATGTTGTCCAAAATGCACCGCGCGTCCCATTGAAGACCAGGGTTGCCATGTTGGCGGTTTTATTTTTTGAAAACGGTGTCGCGGGTGAAAGTGTTTTGGTAGCGGGTTTTTGGGCTACTTCTAAATTGCACTGCAGCCGCCTTGGCATTTCTCTTTAAAAATAAATTTAAAAAACATTCTCTGTGACCTGCTGATTCTGACTATCAGGCAGTGAGTAGGTGACTGAATGCTGGGGAGGGAGGGGTGTGTGCGCCCGTTGAGAGCACTGATTGAGAGGCAGCTGAGTTACTGAGACAGAGCAGCACAAGCCGTACATTGCTTTGCTGTTTGGGATTTTAGGCTGGTTTTCAGTATAGCACTTTGTGACCTACTAATGTAAAAAGGGCTTTATAAATACATTTGTTAGTGACAACCTTTTACTATTTGTAGGTAGGCTATTTAGTTTGATCGTTAAGAGACACCCATTTTCCATAATATATATATTAAAGTGCTAGAACTGATATTAAGTCGGCAAAGCATTGGAAAAGGACTTTAGGTGCACTAGAGCTGTTTAGGTAAATTCGCTCAGAGGTGGTTTAAAGTAAAATGCATTCTAATGTCGACTTCTGCTAACCGCGGCCTGCTAGTTATCTACAGCATATTGAACTGTTAGCTGATCCACCGGCCAGTTTCTTGGACCACTATACCCATTTTGCCAATTGGACTTAGACCCCTCTGCTACTTGAAACCCTACTAATTCCACGACTGGTCTATCGACGTCACCGCACAAGGAGGCAAAAACAGACTTTTCCCCATCGCCTCTAAGGCTCTTATGCTAGCTTGCTAGCCCCGGCCTTCTAACTGCTAGCTTGCTAGCACCGGCCTGCTAACTGTCTGAATCGCCGTGTCCCCAGCCAGCCCAACCACTCACTGGAACCATACGATCACTTAGCTACGCATGCCTCTCCCTAATATCAATATGCCTTGTCCATTACTGTCCTGGTTAGTGATTACTGTCTTATTTCACTGTAGAGCCAGCCTATAGCCCTGCTCAATATGCCTTAACCAACCATGTTGTTCCACCTCCCACATATGCGATGACATCACCTGGTTTAAATGTCTCGAGAGACTATAGCTCTCTCTTCATCACTCAAAGCCTAGGTTAACCTCCAATCTACTCTCTTCCTACCATACCTTTGTCTGTACATTATGCCTTGAATCTATGCTATCGTGCCCAGAAACCTGCTCCCTTTACCCTCTGTTCCGAACGTGCTAGACGGCCAGTTCTTATAGCCTTTAGACGTACCCTTATCCTACTTCTCCTCTGTTCCTCTGGTGATGTAGAGGTTAATCCAGGACCTGCAGTACCTAGCTCCACTACTACTCCCCAGATGCTTTCATTTGTTGACTTCTGTAACCGTAAAAGCCTTGGTTTCATGCATGTTAACATTAGAAGCCTACTCCCTAAGTTTGCTTTATTCAAGGCTTTAGCACATTCTGCCAACCCGGATGTCTTAGCCGTGTCTGAATCCTGGCTTAGGAAAACCACCTAAAACCCTGAAATTTCCATCCCTAACTATACCATTCTTCGCAAAGATAGAACTGCCAAAGGGGGCGGTGTTGCAATTTACTTCAAAGATAACCTGCAGAGCTCTGTCTTACTATCCAGGTCTGTACCCAAACAATTTGAGCTTCTACTTCTAAAAATTTACCTTTCCAGAAACAAGTCTCTCACCGTTACCGCTTGCTATAGACCACCCTCTGCCCCCAGCTGTGCCCTGGACACCATATGTGAATTGATTGCCCCCCATTTATCTTTTGAGCTCATGCTGCAAGATGACCTAAACTGGGACATGCTTAACACCCCGGCCTTCCTACAATCTAAGCTTGATGCCCTCAATCTCACACAAATTATCAATGAACCTACCAGGTACAAGCCCAAATCCGTAAACACGGGCACCCTCATAGATATCATCCTAACTGACTCACCCTCCAAATGCACCTCTGCTGTTTTCAACCAAGATCGCAGCGATCACTGCCTGCATCCGTAATGGGTCTGTGGTCAAATTACCACCCCTCATCACTGTCAAACGCTCCCTAAAACACTTCTGCGAACAGGCCTTTCCAATTGACCTGGCCGGGGTATCCTGGAATGACATTGACCTCATCCCGTCAGTAGAGGATGCCTGGTTATTCTTTAAAAGTGCCTTCCTCACCATCTTAAATAAGCATGCTCCATTCAAAACATTTAGAACTAGGAATAGATATAGCCTTTGGTTCACTCCAGACCTGTCTGCCCTTGACCAGCACAAAAACATCCTGTGGCGTTCTGCATTAGCATCGAATAGCCCCCGTGATATGCAACTTTTTAGGGTAGTTAGGAACCAATATACACAAGCAGTTAGGAAAGCTAAGGCTAGCTTTTTCAAACAGAAATTTGCATCCTGTAGTACAAACTCAAAACAGTTCGGGGACACTGTAAAGTCCATGGAGAATAAGAGCACCTCCTCCCAGCTGCCCACTAAGGCTAGGAAACACTGTCACCACCGATAAATCCACAATAATTGAGAATTTCAATAAGCAATTTTCTACGGCTGGCCATGCTTTCCACCTGGTTACCCCTACCCCGCTCAACAGCCCTGCGCTCCCCACAGTAACTCGCCCAAACCTCTGCCACTTCTCCTTCACCCAAATCCAGATAGCTGATGTTCTGAAAGAGCTGCAAAATCTGGAACCCTACAAATCAGCCGAGCTAGACAATCTGGACCCTCTCTTTCTAAAAAATTATCTGCCGAAATTATTGCAACCCCTATTACTAGCCTGTTCAACCTCTCTTTCGTATTGTCTGAGATTCCCATAGATTGGAAAGCTGCCGCGGTCATCCCCCTCTTCAAAGGGGGAGACACTCTAGACCTATATACAGACCTATATTTATTCTACCCTGCCTTTCTAAGGTCTTTGAAAGCCAAGTTAACAAACAGATTACGGACCATTTCGAATCCCACCGTACCTTCTCCGCTATGCAATCTGGTTTCAGAGCTGGTCGTGGGTGCACCTCAGCCACGCTCAAGGTTCTAAGTGATATCATAACCATCATCGATAAGAGACATTACTGTGCAGCCGTATTCATTGACCTGCCTAGGCTTTCGACTCTGTCAATCACAACATTCTTATTGGCAGACTCAACAGCCTTGGTTTCTCAAATGATTGCCTCGCTTGGTTCACCAACTACTCCGATAGAGTTCAGTATGTCAAATCGGAGGGCCTGTTGTCCGGACCTCTGGCAGTCTCTATGGGGGTGCCACAGGGTTCAATTCTCTGGCCGACTCTCTTCTCTGTATACATCAATGATGTCGCTCTCGCTGCTGGTTATTTTTTGATCCACCTCTATGCAGACGACACCATTCTGTAAACATCTGGCCCTTCGTTGGAGACTGTGTTAACTAACCTCCAGATGAGCTTCAATGCCGTACAACTCTCCTTTCGTGGCCTCCAACTGCTCTTAAATGCAAGTACAATTAAATGCATGCTCTTCAACCGATCACTGCCCGCACCTGCCTGCCCATCCAGCATCACTACTCTGGACGGTTCTGACTTAGAATATGTGGAATACTACAAATACCTAGGTGTCTGGTTAGACTGTAAACTCTCCTTCCAGACTTACATCAAACATCTGCAATCCAAAGTGAAATCTATAATCAGCTTCCTATTTCGCAACAAAGCATCCTTCACTCATGCTGCCAAACATACCCTCGTAAAACTGACCATCCTACCGATCCTCGACTTTGGTGATGTCATTTACAAAATAGCCTCCAACACTCTACTCAACAAATTGGATGCAGTCTATCACAGTGCCATCCGTTTTGTCACCAAAGCCCAATATACTACCCACCACTGTGACCTGTATGATCTCGTTGGCTGGCCCTCGCTTCATACTTGTCGCCAAACCCACTGGCTCCAAGTCATCTACAAGTCTCTGCTAGATAAAGCCCCGCCTTATCTCAGCTCACTGGTCACCATAGCAGCACCCACCCGTAGCACGCGCTCCAGCAGGTATATCTCACTGGTTACCCCCAAAGCCATTTCTTCCTTTGGCCGCCCCACCTTCCAGTTCTCTGCTGCCAATGACTGGAACAAACTGCAAACATCTCTGAAGCTGGAGACTCTTACCTCCCTCACTAGCTTTAAGCAACAGCTGTCAGAGTAGCTCACAGATCACTGCACCTGTACATAGCTCATCTTTAAATAGCCCATCCAATCTACCTCATCCCCATACTGTATTTATTTATCTTGCTCCTTTGCACCCCAATATCTCTACTTAGCACATTCATCTTCTGCACATCCTACCATTCCAGCGTTTAATTGCGATATTGTAATTACTTTGCCACCATGGCCTATTTATTGCCTTACCTCTCTTATCCTACCTCATTTGCACATGCTGTATATAGATTTTACTACTGTATTATTGATTGTATGTTTTTTTATTCCATGTGTAACTCTGTGTTGTTGTATGTGTTGAACTGCTTTGCTTTATCTTGGCCAGGTCGCAGTTGTAAATGAGAACTTGTTCTCAACTAGCCTACCTGGTTAAATAAAGGTGAAGTAAATAATAATGGATAATCGTATCAAGCTTAGTGTTTTACTCATGGTCAGTTCTAGTGTCTGGAGCGATGCGCATGTAGAATTTAGAATGGAAGTTATGGAACACCCTCGCGTGCTTCTGTTATGGGAAAAAGTTCACAATTGCATTAAATGTGGAAAATGATAGGCTACATTTGCATCAGTTGGCCATGAAGTAGTTTATTAATTTCTATGCTATTGTAGGCTACTGTAGCCTACCATTTGATGCAATAAATATGTTGAAAGGAAGATTTCACTGGAGTCATTGCAAATCAATTTGTGCCACTTGTGTTGCCTACCAGGAGCTGGCAAAATATTTAATAATTATGCAATTATTAATGGCCATGTTTAGTTAATTAAATTGGAAGTAATCAATTGTGATCATGGTTACAGCTCTATTGCAAATGCATTATTCTCCACATTTAATGTCAATTTCATTGTGGACTAACCTGAAATTAGATGTTGGCCTATCAGGGGTTATAGGCTGTCTGCATCTAGCCCAGAAAACCATGGCAAAGTTAAATTGCAATTATAAACCCAGATTTTAGTCAGTAGCATATGCCTCTTCAAATAACAAGTCAATCTTGCAAATTGTCCATTATAACTGTTCGTAGTCTTAACATCTGGCACATATTAATGGCACGATTGCCAGAAATAGACTAACATTCAGTTTTTAAAGTTCATCCAAGTGTTTCTTGCACAGAGATTGAGATCCTCTGTCCAACTTTCATCACTCAAACTCTCCTGTCAGATTTAAATATAGTTGTGCGCATGCGCAAACAGGATTTAGTTACAATTATAAACGGTGTTGTTTGTGCCCTAATTTGGTTGAAAGCCATGGTATATCAGACTGTGTACCACAGGAATGACAAATTACTTTTTACTATTCTAATTAAGTTGGTAACCAGTTTATATTCGCAGTAAGGCACCTCAGGGGTTTGTGGTACAGTTGAAGTGAGAAGTTTACATACACTTGGGTTGGAGTCATTAAAACTTGTTTTTCAACCACTCCACATATTTCTGGTTAACAAACTATAGTTTTGGCAAGTCAGTTAGGACATCTACTTTGTGCATGACACAAGTAATTTTTCCAACAATTGTTTACAGACAGATTATTTCACTTATAATTCACTGTTTCACAATTCCAGTGGGTCAGAAGTTTACATACACTAAGTTGACTGTGCCTTTAAACAGCTTGGAAAATTCCAGAAAATTATGTCATGGCTTTAGAAGCTTCTGATAGGCTAATTGACATCATTTGAGTCACTTGGAGGTGTACCTGTGGATGTATTTCAAGACCTACCTTCAATCTCGGTGCCTCTTTGCTTGACATCATGGGAAAATCTAAAGAAATCAGCCAAGACCTCAGGAAGAAAATTGTAGACCTCCACAAGTCTGGTTCATCCTTGGGAGCAATTTCCAAATGCCTGAAGGTACCACGTTCATCTGTACAAACAATAGTACCAAGTATAAACACCATGGGACCATGCAGCCGTCAAACCGCCCAGGAAGGCGACACGTTCTGTCTCCTAGAGATTGAACGTAATTTGATGCAAAAGTGCAAATCAATCCCAGAACAATAGCAAAGTACCTTGTGAAGATTCTGGAGGAAACAGGTACAAAAGTATCTATATCCACAGTAAAATGAGGCCTATATCAACATAACCTTAAAGGCTGCTCAGCAAGGAAGAAGCCACTGCTCCAAAACCGCCATAAAAAAGCCAGACTACGGATTGCAAATGCACATGGGGACAAAGATCATACTTTTTAGAGAAATGTCCTCTGGCCTTTGAAACAAAAATAGAACTGTTTGGCCATAATGACCATCGTTATGTTTGGAGGAAAAAGGGGGATGCTTGCAATCCGAAGAACACCATCCCAACCGTGAAGCATGGGGGTGGCAGCATCATGTTGTGGGGGTGCTTTGCTGCAGGAGGGACTGTTCCACTTCACAAAATAGATGGCATTATATGTGGATATATTGAAGCTACATCTCAAGACATCAGTCAGGAAGTTAAAGTTTGGTCGCAAATGGGTCTTCCAAATGGACAATACCCCCAAGCATACTTCCAAAGTTGTGGCAAAATGGCTTATGGACAACAAAGTCAAGGTATTGGAGTGGCCATCACAAAGCCATGACCTCAATCCTATAGAAAATTGGTGGGCAGAACTGAGAAAGCGTGTGCGAGCAAGGAGGCCTACAAACCTGATTCAGTTACGCCAGCTCTGTCAGGAGGAATGGACCAAAATTCACCCAACTTATTGTGGGAAGCTTGTGGAAGGCTACCCAAAACGTTTGACTCAAGTTGAACAATTTAAAGGCAATGTTACCAAATAAGAATTTAGTGTATGTTAACTTCTGACCCACTGGGAATGCGATGAAAGAAATAAAAGCTGAAATAAATAATTCTCTACTATTATTCTGATATTTCAAAATTCTTAAAATAAAGTGGTGATCCTAACTGACCTAAGACAGGGCATTTTTACTAGGATTAAATGTCAGGAATTGTGAAAAATTGAGTTTAAATGTATTTGGCTAAGGTGTATGTAAACTTCCGACTTCAACTGTATATGGGCAATATTCCACGGCTTAGGGCTGTTATTAGCCACAGCTAAGGGCTATGTCCTAAGAACAGCCCTTAGCCCTGGTATATTGGCCATATACCTCACCTCCCCAGGCAAAATTGCTTAATCATAAGAGTCAAAACAAGTTAAATAGACATCCATTAATGGAAAATAATGGTGATGTATCTTTTCTCTTGCACCATATTCTTAAACTTGCAATAATTGTTATTTTGATGGAAACCTGAATTTAGCTTCTTTGCCTATGCTATAAATGATGTGGATGTTCCTCTTAATTCACTCAATAACTTATGGAAAAAGGGTTTAATTGATAAATGTGGCAACTCCTCTCTAGTTTTCAAACCTTGTGGGTGGGTTTTCACGGGTAATTGAGCTCCAAATTTGAGCTATACCTGGCAATCCTGTTGACAGCGCATGGACAACTGATTGACCGAAGTCTGTTCAATTTTCATTAAGCAATTATGAAACCTATACTGAACAAAAATATAAACCCATCATCTAACAATTTCAACGATTTTACTGAGTTACAGTTCATATAAGGAAAAAAAATCAATTGAAATTCATTTTCATTTGGCCCTAATCTATGGATTTCACATGACTGGGCAGTGGAGCAGCCATGGGAGGGCATAGGCCCACCTACTGGGGAGCCAGGCCAAGCCAATCAGATACATTTGTTCCCCACAAAAGGGCTTTATTACAGACAGAAATACTTATCAGTTTCATCAGCTTTCCAGGTGGCTGGTCTCAGATGATCCCACAGGTAAAGAAGCCGGATGTGGAGCCCCTGGGCTGGCGTGATTACACGTGGTCTATGGTTGTGAGGCCGGTTGGACGTACTGCCAAACTCTCTAAAAGAAAGTTGGAGGTGGCTTATGGTAGAGAAATTAACATTAAATTCGCTGGCAACAGTTTTGGTGGACATTTCTGTAGTCAGCATGCCAATTGCACGTTCCCTCAAAACTTGAGACATACACTACCATTCAAAAGTTTAGGGTCAGTTAGAAATGTCCTTGTTTTTGAAAGAAAAGCACAAACAAATGTCCAGTAAAATAACATAAGATTGATCAGAAATACAGTGTAGACATTGTTAATGTTGTAAATCACTATTGTAGCGAGAAACGGCAGATTTTTTATGGAATATCTACATAGGCGTACAGAGGCCCATTATCAGCAACCATCACTCCTGTGTTCCAATGGCACGTTGTGTTAGCTAATCCAAGTTTATCATTTTAAAAGGCTAATTGATCATTAGAAAACCCTTTTGCAATTATGTTAGCACAGCTGGAAACTGTTGTTCTGATTAAAGAAGCAAAACTGGCCTTCTTTAGACTAGTTGAGTATCAGCATTTGTGGGTTCGAGTACAGGCTCAAAATGTCCAGAAACAAAGACCTTTCTTCTGAAACTTGTCAGTCTATTCTTGTTCTGAGAAATGAAGACTATTCCATGTGAGAAATAGCCAAGAAACTGAAGATCAGCTTCATTAAATAGTATTCGTAAAACTCGTCTCAATGTCAACAGTGAAGAGGCGACTCCGGGAAGCTGGCCTTCTTGGCAGAGTTGCAAAGAAAAAGCCATATCTCAGACTGGCCAATAAGAAGAAAAGATTAAGATGGGCAAAAGAACACAGACACTGGACAGAGGAACTCTGCCTACAAGGCCAGCATCCCTCTTTCCTAGTCTGGTTAGGGCCAGTTTGCGTTAGGTTTGGCTGGCAGACTGCTACTGCCTGAACAGAGATGAAGTGACTTTAAAGAATGAAAATCAGTTAAGTCATTAAATAAAAACGAAGTAATATACACAACTGAAATATTATATTATTTCATAGTCATTTCTTATTTTTGTATTGATGTCTAATGTCTAACCTAATGTGGACCTGACAGAGACAATGGAATATTTTCAATGTTTTGGCAAATGGACACTCACTATTTTGGGCTTTTGGTATTTCCATTAAAATGCATGGCACATATTTTACATGGCACACATTTTTACATGGCACATATTACTTTCTTCTCCAACACTTTGTTTTTGCATTATTTAAACCAAATTGAACATGTTTCATTATTTATTTGAGGCTAAATTTTATTTATGATTTTATTTATGTTTTATATTAAGTTAAAATAAGTGCTAATTCAGTATTGTTGTAATTGTCATTATTACAAATGTAAAACTAAAAAATCGGCCGATTAATCGGTATCGACGTTTCGGTCGACCTCTAATGTAGAGGGTTGCAATTCCATTGAATTGGGGATAGTTTAACCAAAATATGCCACAAGACCTAGAATTGCCTTATGTGTATCCAACAAAAAAGGTTCACTGTTATAAACTAACTTTTTTGATGAATTTATGCATAATTCCCAAATTTCCTAAATAATTCCAGAAATTTCCCAGAAAGTTTCTGACCTCTTGCAACCCTAGTTACCAACCTCAGAAATTGCAGCCCAAATAAATGTTTCACAGAGTTCAAATAACAGACACATCTCAACATCAACTGTTCTGAGGAGACTGTGTAAATCAAGCCTTCATGGTCGAATTGCTGCAAAGAAACCACTACTAAAGGACACCAATAAGAAGAAGAGACTTGCTTGGGCCAAGAAAACCAAGCAATGGACATTAAACTGGTGGAAATGTGTCCTTTGGTCTGGAGTCCAAATTGGAGATTTTTGGTTCCAACCGCCGTGTCTTTGTGAGATGCGGTGTGGGTTAATGGATGAAGTGTATTTCCCACCGTAAAGCTTGGAGGAGGTGGAGGTGTTATGCACCACTCGGACTCCCAAGTGGCACAGTGGTCTAAGGCACTGCATCTCAGTGATAGAGGGGTCACTGCAGACCCTGGTTCGATTCCAGGCTGTATCACAACCGGCCGTGATTGGGATTCCCATAGGGCGGCACAAAATTGGCCCAAGATCGTCCGGGTTAGGTTTTGGGTAGGCCATCAGTGTAAAGAAGAATTTCTTCTGAACTGAGTTGCCTAGTTTAAATAAAGGCTAAATAAAATAATATAAATCGTGTGAGTGTGCTTTGTTGGTGACACTGTCTATTATTTATTTAGAATTCAAGGCACACTTAACCAGCATGGCTACCACAGCATTCTGCAGAGATACGCCATCCTGCCTGGTTTGGGCTTAGTGGGACTATCATTTGTTTTCAACATGACAATGACCCAACCCACCACCAGGCTGTGTAAGGGCTATTTGACCAAGAAGGAGAGCGATGAAGTGCTGCCTCAGATGACCTGGCCTCCACAATCCCCCGATCTCAACCAAATTGAGATGGTTTGGGATGAGTTGGACCACAGAGTGAAGGAAAAACAGCCAACAAGTGTTCAGCATATGTGGGAACTCCTTCAAGATTGTTGGAAAAGCATTCCAGGTGAAGCTGGTTGAGAGAATGCCAAGAGTGTGCAAAGCTGTCATGAAGGCAAAGGGTGGCTACTTTGAAGAATCTCAAATATAAAATATATTTAGATTTGTTTAACACTTTTTTGGTAACTACATGATTCCATATGTGTTATTTCATAGTTTGATGTCTTCACTATTATTCTACAATGTAGAAAATAGTAAAAATAAAGAAAAACCCTTGAATGAGTAGGTGTAGGTGTTCTTACACTTTTCACCGGTAGCTTTTGTCGGACTGATCATGTTAATGTCATACTTTCAAAATCTTAGCTAGCAAGCTAGACAAGAAATCATCATGAATCACGTCGACAATCTACTGGCAAATCCTTGTCATATGAAGAGAAATTATAGATAAAACGTATTGGTGCTCATTGGCCATTGGACATAAACATTACACAACATGTCGGAAATCGCAAATTCAACAATGAGAGGTTTGGAAGGAATCAGTGGCTAACTGCAAGCATTGCAAAGCAATCACTATTTTGCTTCCCCTGCCTGCTATTCGGTGGAGAGTGTGTGGTCCAAGTCTGGGTTTAAGGATATAAAACATCTGTCTGAAAGGATCTCTTTTCCAAGCTTAAAAGGATAAACTTTCACACGCAACACCAGGGGCCCAGAAAATCCATCAATCCATCATGACTTCTGCTGTGTTCAAAACAACTAGGGACTGGGAAATCTCAGACTTCAGTGAATTCAAGACAACTGGGAACTTGGGGAAAAACAAGCTCTGACTGGGAAAATACGTTTTGAACATTCATCCAACTTGGAATTCGAAGTTGGGAACTCTGGCCTCTTTCTAGATCACCAACCTTGTTTTTTCAGAGTTCCCAGTTGTCTTGAAAGCACCATAAATCCAGAGAATGCCAGACTGATGACAAAGTTTGATGACAAGTACCGCCGCGCCACCTTCCTGTTCAAATTAACACAGCACAACAACGGTAAGTCCAAAAATATATTGTAGCCTGCTGCAAAAATGACATAATATGCCAGGGGGATATGTATACAGTAGCTAAGAAAGTAATACTAAGTGTATGTTGTGTAATAGGCTGTTAGTAGCCCATGTGCCTCACCCTAATAACCCTTTCACCCTTTCCCCCTCATAACTTAACCTACTGTTCTGACTTGGTGGCACACATGTAGACTATAGCCTGTTTTAGATAAATGTAATAATCTAATATTGTAAGAGCTTCCTTTGTCTGCTTATATTCCCCCTTTATTGATCCTACAGTTCTGACTTGGTGTACAGGGAGAATACTGTAAGAACGACCCATGTTCTGAATTCTGTCGCTGTACATTTCAAAAGTACTGAACAAATAGTTTTATTGACTACATCCATCTTAGCTCGTTCATTAATGTCTTAATCAAAGTCACGGATTGCCTGTTATCTGCTCATCATTCCCTTATGCAACAGATAGTACCTCTCAATTGTTAGAGGCCTATTGCTTATAGAGGTCTATCTCATTAATATCTTATTAATCATTTAAGGCAATGTTGGAATGATTTCATTGTTTTGCTTACTTTGTGTATTATAATTAGCTCATGTACTTTTCTTGATGAGGAGGAGATTCTAAATGATGTTGTTCTGTCTGTAACCATGTTTGCCAGTGACAGTCTCAAAAAGTTCAGTATTTCAGTATCCATGCATTTCCAGTTGATATTGCGAGGGTTGTTTTGTTTGCGTATATTGTATATAAAAGTGTATCCCAATGTTTGTATTTTCCTTATTTTTTAGACCAAACAGGCCTAATAAAATTATTCAAATGGTAGGCTAACAGAGTCTCTCACTCTCTCCCTCTCCCTCTCTCTCTCTCTCTCTCTCTCCCTCTCCCTCTCCCTCCCTCTCCCTCTCCCTCCCTCCATCTCTCTCTGTGTGATGACTTCAAGAAGAGCAAAGTTAAGGCTTCAACATCTTGCTAAATGTATCTGACCTAACACCTATCTGAATTTCTGTGTCCATTTTGAAAGTGCTGAACAAAAAGGCTTCCCCCGTCGCAGCTTGTTTGCTTGCACTTGCTTACACTTACAGCTAAGTGTTAATGATATAAGAATAAACATTAGGAATTTACTGATTGTGTAAGGTTCAAAACTCATTTTGGCATACGTTATAATTGAAGGAGAATGCGGTTCTTATCGACTTAAACAAATCCACAAGGAGTCAGTAGTAACCATATTTGTTTAAGCAAGTCAGTCATATCAGCTATAGTTTTTAAAACGGCAGTAAATGAGGCTGAATGAACTGTTTCACTGCCAGACAAGGCGCTGCTGATAACCAGGTGTAGCAGTGGTAAGGATTCACTCTATGGTGCTGAAAAGAAAGCTCTGCTGTTGGGCCATCTTTAGGTAGGCCCTAACAGTTTGTGGGAACCGTTTGTCACCGTTATAGTACAACTAATGTGTTGTTAAATGTTGTGTAGTGGCTTTGCTGGCATGCATCTAAAAAGCAAAAAGGTTAAGTTTGCCCCACCAAGATTCACATGTTAAAACTGCCTCTGCGCCATGTGGGTGTCCTGACATCAGAGTCAACCAGCTAAGACGAGGTAAACAATTCAGCATTTGTGAAGTTTTGGAATGATGTGTCTATGATGACTGAAAAGGGACGTAGAGAATGTTGTTGAATTTCTACAGCGAGCTATGATTCTATTGAGACATTCACAATTGGGATACAAAAATGTGTCTAGTTATGAATGATATATAATCAAAGCATCTCTCTGTCTCTCTCTCAGGTTATAGGGGAACTGATTCTGTACGCAGCCCAGTGTTGTTGAGTTAGAGCTTAACTTGGGAGACAGTCTGGACAGTCTGGCCTCTTTGTCTGTCAGTGATCATGTGTGGGGCTGTGAGCTGAGCTGGGACATGTCAGACCTTGAAACCAGACCCACATTTTTGACCAGTGGTAGACCTATTATTTATTTTTGTCAGAAAGGAACCAAGTGTTTCCTCAAAGTCATATTGTGAACAGTAGCTCACTCATTGGAAAGGAGTGTTGTTGTATGGCCACATGGGCCCTACTCGGGCAGTTTTCTGTGACCTGGGTGTGTCTCTCAAATAACCTAACAGAACTCTCATTCTCACAAAGCACTTTTGCAGATGACGTGTGTGTGTGTGTGTGAGAATCTGGCATGAACGCTATTTTGCTATGTGTGAATGTCTATGTGAACATCTGTCTGGATATGTGGCATGTGTAATATTTTCCCTGTGCCTTTATGTGCATGCTCCTGCACGGGCCTGAATCTAGGCCATCACTGTGGGTTTGTGTTTCATGGGTGTATCAATGTATGTGGGAGTGTGTCTTGGTGCCTGGGTCAGGGGTGTGTCCGCTGTGTAATCACAGTGCAACTGAGGAACAGGAGACACCTCATGCACACCTCATGCTCACACCCCCTCCATACACAAGGCTTCCCTCTCTCCCAAATGCAGACTCCACTGGAGTCACATTTCCTCTGGATTCATCTCCATCGGTGGAAATTCCCATTTGCCCAGTGCTCTTGATGGCAAGTGAAATTTGTATTAGAGGTGCAATATGCATAAATTGCTCCCCCATTTTCTGGTTGCTAAAATTCTAATAGTTTGTCTAATTTCAGTTTGTGACAAAACAAACAGTGTTGCAAGTCATTGTACCATCTAAACCGCTGTGAAATATATTTTCCAGAACCCAAAATATTGTTTTTTCAGATGTTGGAAAAGTATGTAGAAAACTGGTGTAGAAAACTGAAAGTAAAAGATGCAAAAACGTACCTTAACAACGGGAAGCATAGAAATAGCACACATACAGTAGGGCAGATGTACCGCTTCTGAGACTTGCTTTTAATGAGAGTGACAGATCTATAACTCACATTTCTATGTGAATTTGGTCAGGTCGCCAAAAAGTGACATATTAAAGCTTTAAAGGATGATGCACAATGGAATTTTGCCATTTTCAGTCCACCATGATTACTGTTCTACTTTTACTGTGATCACCACAGGGGCACATATCCCAGACTGTCCTACTTAAAAAGCCAGAAAAACCACTGTGAGTCTAGCTGGAAAAGCAAATAAAAGGCCACTGACCAGGCCTGTGAATGCAGTCTTGATCTTGAGTGAATGTAGTAAGCTTTAAATGAAGTGGAATCGAGGCTCTATTCGTTATAGAAGTGATAATTTACCACAATCATCATCAATTACACTGAGTATACCAAACATTAGGAACACCTTCTTAATATTGAATTGCACCCCTCTTTGCCCTCAGAACAGCCTCAATTTATCGGGGCATGGACTCTACAAGGTGTCAAAAGCATTCCACAGGGATGATGGCCCATGTTGACTCCAATGCTTCCCACTGTTATGTCAAGTTGGCTGGATGGTCTTTGGGTGGTGGACTATTCTTAATACACACGTGAAACTGTTCAGCGTGAAAAACCTAGCAACGTTGCAGTTCTTGACACAAACAGGTGCACCTGGCACCTTCTACCATACCTCATTCAAAGGCACTTAAATATTTTGCCTTGCCTCCACCCTCCGAATGGCACACATACACAATCCATGTTTCAAGGCTTAAAAATCCTTCTTCAATCTGTTTCCTCCCCTTCATCTACACTGATTTGAAGTGGATTTAACAAGTGAGATCTTTAAGGGATCATAGGTTTCACCTGGTCAATCTATGTCA
Organism: Oncorhynchus tshawytscha; assembly: GCF_018296145.1. NCBI lineage: Eukaryota > Metazoa > Chordata > Actinopteri > Salmoniformes > Salmonidae > Oncorhynchus > Oncorhynchus tshawytscha. Next base: position 18,318,380 of record NC_056450.1, on the reverse strand, counting down.
TGGAAAGAGCATGGTTTTGTATACTCACTATAAATGACCTATTCATAAATCATAACACTTATTCTAACCTCTTGCTGCATTACGCCTTATTTCCAACATCTGAATCCACTTTATACAGGCCCGTAGGCGAGTTGGGAGGGTTCCCAGCCGACATAATACAAGGGAAATGTTTGATGGACAATTTCCACTTACTTGAGCTCCTGAGGAAACATTAACAAGCAGCAGCTTTGTCTGAAAAGGATGCACACCTACATAAGACACTTCCTTTGAGATTAAGTATGCAGAAAAATAATACAACCCAAATCATCCTGGTAATAAACACATTCACAGCAATGTAAATACATAGGTTGGGAGTCGGACATAGTTGACTTTTAAGGTTATATATCCTGCCAGCCACTGCATACATTTTAAGAGAGAATAGGCATTGGTCTGAAGGTGAAAAAGAAAGGAAATTCACATGAGCACAACAGTGCCTATTCCACCCATGCTCTACCAAGGTTTTCCAGCACACAGCTTGGACCTACTACATTAGCTATGTTGGTATTGTACTTCAAAGTATGTGTAGGCAGGTTGCTTATGATTTCAACCTTCTCAAACAGCCTAACTCATACTCAAAGAAGCTGCTTCCAAAATAATGTGATTTGTACCGCATACAAAGTAAAGTATAGCTGACACTGTCGTAGGTCATGTGAGGTCAAACGACATCAGGAAGGCAAGCTTGGAACATTTGAAAATTGATTTTAAAGAACTGATTTTAGCCTTAAAATAATCCAAAAAACGGCCAATAATTTCAGGTCCAGTACCATAGTTGGGCCGCGGGTGTGAAAGATTTAGCAGACAGTTTGCCCTGACCTTAGAGAGCATTTTTTATTCTCTATTTGGTTAGGTTAGGGTGTGACTTGGGTGGGCAAATCTATGTTTCTATTTCTTTGTTGGCCTAGTATGGTTCCCAATCAGAGGCAGCTGTTTATTGTTGTCTATCAACAATGACAAGCCACTGGGGTCTGACAATGGAAAATTACTGAGGATAATAGCAGACGATATTGCCACTCCTATTTGCCACGTCTTTAATTTAAGCCTACTAGAGAGCGTGTGCCCTCAGGCCTGGAGGGAAGCTAAAGTCATTCCGCTACCCAAGAACAGTTAAGCCCCCTTTACTGGCTCAAATAGCCGACCAATCAACCTGTTACCAACATGTAGTAAACTTCTGGAAAAAAATGTGTTTTCACAGTAAACAAATTCACAACAGAATTTCAGCATGCTTACAGGGAAGGACACTCAACAAGCACAGCACTTACACAAATGACTGATGAATGGCTGAGAGAAATTGATGACAAAATGATTGTAGGGGCTGTCTTGTTAGACTTCAGTGCAGATTTTGAAATTATCGATCATAGTCTGCTGCTGGAAAAATGTATGTGTTAAGGCTGTACACACCCTGTTATAATGTGGATAAAGAGTTACTTGTCTAACAGAACACAGAATGGAAGCCTCTCAAATATAATCCAGTTAGAATCAGGAATTCCCCAGGGTAGCTGTTTGAGCCCTTGCATTTTTCAATGTTTACTAATGACATGCCACTGACTTTGAGTAAAGCCAGAGTTTCTATGTATGCGGATGAGTCAACGCTATACACGTCAGCTACTACAGCGACTGAAATGACTGCAATACTCAACAAAGATCTGCAGTTAGTTTCAGAGTGGGTGGCAAGGAATAAGTCAGCCCTAAATATTTCTAAAACTAAAAGCATTGCATTTGGAACAAAACACTCATCAAACCCTAAACCGCAACTACATTTTGTGATAAATCATGTGGAAATTGAGGAAGTTGAGATGACTAAACTGCTTGGAGTAACCCTAGATTGTAAACGGTCATGGTCAAAACATATTGATGCAGTAGCAGCTAAGATGGGGAGAAGTCTGTCTATAATAAAGTGATGTTCTTTCTTCTTAACAACACTATCAACAAGGCAAGTCCTTCCGGCCCTAGTTTTGTCGCAGGTTAACTACTGTTCAGTAGTGTGGTAAGGTGCCACAAAAAAGGACTTTGGAAAATTGTAATTGTCTCAGAACAGGGCAGCACAGATGGCCCTTGGATGTAAACAAAGAGCTAATATTAATAATATGCATGTCAATCTCTCCTGGCTTAAAGTGGAGGAGAGATTGACCTCATCCCAACTTTTATTTATGAGAGACATTGACATGTTGAATGCACCAAGCTGTCTGTCTAAACTACTGGCACATAGCTCGGAAACACCCATGCATACCCTACAAGACATCTCTTCACAGTCAAGAGGTCTCTTCACAGTCCCCAAGTCCAGAAAGACTAGTACTACATAGAGCCATGACTACATGGAACTCTATTCCACATCAAGGAACTGACGGAAGCAGTAAAATTAGATTTAAAAAACAGATAAAAAAACACCTTGGAACAGCGGGGACTGTGAAGCAACACAACCATTGGCACAGACACACACACACACACACACAAACACACGGATGTAGTACTGTAGGTATGTGTTGGTGGTGGAGTAGGGGCCTGAGGGCACACAGTGTGCTGTGAAATCTGTGAATGTATTGTAATGTTTTAAAAATGGTATAAACTGCCTTAATTTTGCTGGAGCCCAGGAAGAGTAGCTGCTGCTTTGGTAGCAGCTAATGGGGATCCATAATAAATACAAATACAAAAGTACATTTTCAATTCTTAGCATGACAGGCAAATGTTCCAATTCACACACTTATCAAGAGAACATCCCTGGTCATCCCTACTACCTCTGATCTGGCAGACTCATTAAACACAAATGCTTTGTTTGTAAATGATGTCTGAGTGTGCCCCTGGCTAGCCTCAAATAAAATAAAAACAAGAAAATCGTGCCGTCTTGTTTGCTTATACCTTTAATTTGATACTTAAGTATATTTTAAAACAAATTCTTTTAGACTTTTAATCAAGTAGTATTTTACTTGGTGACTCACTTTTATTTTACTAATTTTCCATTAAGGTATCTTTACTTTTAGTCAAGTTTGACAATTAGGTACTTTTTCCACCACTGTCATTGATTGACATGTTTTCATTTGTATCATCTCTTTCCTTTCCTTGCTCTTTTTTGTTCTCTTCCCTTAGATTTTTTTCCCAGGATGATCACATGTTACAGCCTGGTCTCATACACTAGATGTAACATAGTAAATGTAAATCCAGGACACTGAAATTAGTATGATACAGTATGTACGTTGGGTAAGGTTACATAAGACAGAAGGTTACTTAAGGCAAAAACAAGGGTGCTTGGTCAGGGTGGAAGGATGGGTGAATAATGTGAATGTCTAGCAACCCAAAGGTTGAGTGTTCTGATCTCATCATGGTCAATTACTAACCCCGGGCCTAGACTAACTAACCTTAGCCACCTAGCTAACATTAGCGTTAGCATTAGCCACAACAAATTGTAATTCATAAGATATCATACGTAATGACAATTCATAACATATTTTACTAATTGAAATTTGCAACATATCATACGAATTGCAATTCGCAATTCGCAACAAATCATACGAATTGTAATTTGTAACATATTATGTGAAATGGATGCTGGACATACACAAATGAATACATACCATACTAAATATAACATATTATACTAACAGGGTGTCTTCAATTTACATACCAAACAATACGAAATGCTATGAGATCAGGTTGCAGCAGCATGCAGTCAAAAGAAAAAATGAAATGAAAAAGTAATGAAATTATTAATTAATTAATGATTTTTTTTTAAGATAACAAGATAAAATGTGTAGTCACTATTGAGTGAATGAACAAAATAATTTTGCAATTAAAGCTTCCTGTCATCACCATACTGCTCATTAAAATACTGTGAAGTTGCTGTGTTTATAACAAGGTTTGTAGTGTAACAGTTAGTGTCACTGCCTTTGGAACTGAAGGTCCTGGGTTTGCCTGTCTGAGGATACATTTTGACCACTCACTTTAGTGTATAGTTTTGACACACAGTGCTTATTTGCATTGCTTAGGTGGCTCTTAAAATAGCCTTTGGGTTTGTGGAATGGCAGGCAAGTGACAATGGTGGTGTGTACAACTGCTTGAGTCTTGCTAGAACAGAGGAGAGACCAGCTCTCAGACTCTCAAGGAAGAAAGGGGTCGTTGCCCTCATCAGTGAGATGCACGCCATCTGAACAGTACTGCCCAGGGACATAGTGCTTTACGGCAGAGTGGCAGATCGTGGGCATGCACATGTCAATGAGAAATGCAAGCTGGCCCATGTAGAACTGACAAACAGCTTACACCAATTCAAATGCACGCAGCACACATGGTACTTTGCACACTATCAATACTTAAAATGTATGTTCTGTTCCAAATCTGAGTACTACCATCTGTTTTCATATTTATACTGGTATTTATAAATGAGGACTTGTGCTCTGTTACTGGAGTAGGACAGCTGTGTACATCATTACTTAGGACATTTGTAGCTGAAGTTTAATATTGAAGGATTTAGAGCACCTATCCAATTTCAGATGTGTAAAAAAGTTCTGTACTTGTCTCATGACTATATTACAGCTGTTTCTCGACAGTTTGTTATTTTTTGCAGTGCTGTTTTGGGAGTTACCAAAATTGCCATTGATGATCCACAGTGTTATGCATTGATTTCTGTTCATTCATCGAGACCATGAATAGTAGAATCAGGTGTTGGTGAACTGGGCTTGAACAAAAAAGCCTACATAAACCTGTAGCTTATCAAGAGCAATTGTGACCATCCGTGAACTGCATTTACAAAGTTGACTAGATCTGAATGTACATTTGGTTGTAAATTGTATATTTAGTGATAACTCACTTTTGCTTACAGGTAATGTAGTACTAGGCCTTTCTTCAGTAAACTACTGTCAGGTACATTTTCACTTAAATTGTTAATGGGTACATGTTAATTATTTGTATATTTTCCAGGAGCTTTGTTTGATTGGAAAAAGGTCAGGAAAAATATCGCCAGATTACTCAATATTGGCTTAAATGGGTTTCTGTTGTTTTTCCCCCACTTTCTTCTGGAAAAGCTGTTAATATTAAATAAATACTAACAACTACATTATCTCTTTTGCCGTTTGTCATTATTGTTTACTTTTAACATTTATTGCTGTGTTATGGTCTATTATATTATTGTATAATGATGTTGTATAATCACCTTTGGAGTAAAAATCACAGACATTTAAAACAAAAAAGAGAATAAGCATTGGTCTGAAGGTGAAAAAGAAAGGAAGTTCACATGAGCACCACAATGCCTATTCCACCCATGCTCGACCAAGGTTTTCCAGCACACAGCTTTGACCAACTACATTAGCTATGTTGGTATTGTACTTCTAACTGTGTAGGCATGTGGCTTAGGATTCAAAACTACTCAAACAGCCTAAATCCATACTCTTCACAGGGATAGTGGACTTTACAGTGCACTGCTATTGAAATTTTGTACAGTGCATTCTGCAAGTGTTCAGACCTCTGGACTTTTTACACATTTTGTTGTTATAGCCTTATTTATAATGGATTACATTTTTTTTTAAATCCTCATCAATCTACACATAATACCACATAATGGCAAAGTGAAAACAGATTTTTGACATTTTTGCAAATGTATTCAAAATAAAAAACAGAAATACGTAATTTATATAAGTATTCAGACCCTTTGCTATGAGACTTGAAATTGAGCTCAAATGCGTCCTGTTTCCATTGAGATGTTTCTACAACTTGGAGTCCACCTGTGGTAAAAAATCAAGCCATTAGGTTGAAGGAATTGTCCGTAGAGCTCAGAGACAGTATGGCTACCAAAACATTTCTAGAGCATTGAAGGTCCTCAAGAAAACAGTGGCCCCCATCATTCTTAAATGGAAGAAGTTTGGAACCACCAAGACTCTTCCTAGAGCTGGCCGCCTGGCCAAACCTGAGCAATCGGGGGAGAAGGGCCTTGGTCAAGAGGTGACCAAGAACCCGATGGTCACTCTGACAGAGTTCCAGAGTCCCTCTATTGAGATGGGAGAACCTTCCAGAAGGACAACAATCGCTGTATCACTCCACCAATCAGGCCTTTATGGTAGAGTGGCCAGATGGAAGCCACTCCTCAGTAAAAGGCACATGACAGCGTGCTTGGAATTTGCCAAAATGCACCTAAAGGACTCTCAGACCATGAGAAACAAGATTCTCTGGTTTGATGAAACCAAGATTGAACTCTTTGGCCTGAATGCCAAGTGTCACGTCTGGAGAATACCTGGCACCATCCCTATGGTGAAGCATGGTGGTGGCAGCATCTTGCTGTGGGGATGTTTTTCAGCAGCAGGGACTGGGAGACTAGTCAGGGAGACTAGAAAGCTGAACCGAGCAAAGTACAGAGAGGTCCTTCATAAAAACCCGCCTCAGAGCACTCAGGATCTCAGTCAGGGGTGAAGGTTCACCTTCCAATAGGACAACAACCCTAAGCACACAGCCAAGACGAACGCAGGAGTGGCTACGGGACAAGTCTCTGAATGTGCTTGAGTGGCCCAGCCAGAGTCCGGACTTGAACCCGATCGAACATCTCTGGAGAAACCTGAAAATACAGTGGGGCAAAAAAGTATTTAGTCAGCCACCAATTGTTCAAGTTCTCCCACTTAAAAAGATGACAGAGGCCTGTAATTGTCATCATAGGTACACTTCAACTATGACAGACAAAATGAGAAAAAAAATCGAGAAAATCACATTGTAGGACTTGTAATGAATTTATTTGCAAATTATGGTGGAAAATAAGTATTTGGTCACCTACAAACAAGCAAGATTTCTGGCTCTCACAGACCTGTAACTTCTTCTTTAAGAGGCTCCTCTGTCCTCCACTCGTTACCTGCATTAATGGCACCTGTTTGAACTTGTTATCAGTATAAAAGACACCTGTCCACAACCTCAAACAGTCAAACTCCAAACTCCACTATGGCCAAGACCAAAGAGCTGTCAAAGGACACCAGAAACAAAATTGTAGACCTGCACCAGGCTGGGAAGACTGAATCTGCAATAGGTAAGCAGCTTGGTTTGAAGAAATCAACTGTGGGAGCAATTATTAGGAAATGGAAGACATACAAGACCACTGATAATCTCCCTCGATCTGGGGCTCCACGCAAGATCTCACCCTGTGGGGTCAAAATGATCACAAGAACGGTGAGCAAAAATCCCAGAACCACACGGGGAGACCTAGTGAATGACCTGCAAAGAGCTGGGACCAAAGTAACAAAGCCTACCATCAGCAAGGGCATTGAAGATGAAACGTGGCTGGGTCTTTCAGCATGACTATGATCCCAAACACACCGCCTGGGCAACGAAGGAGTGGCTTCGTAAGAAGCATTTCAAGGTCCTGGAGTGGCCTAGCCAGTCTCCAGATCTCAACCCCATAGAAAATCTTTGGAGGGAGTTGAAAGTCCGTGTTGCCCAGCAACAGCCCCAAAACATCACTGCTCTGGAGGAGATCTGCATGGAGGAATGGGCCAAAATACCAGCAACAGTGTGTGAAAACCTTGTGAAGACTTACAGAAAATGTTTGACCTCTGTCATTGCCAACAAAGGGTATATAACAAAGTATTGAGATAAACTTTTGTTATTGACCAAATACTTATTTTCCACCATAATTTGCAAATAAATTCATTAAAAATCCTACAATGTGATTTTCTGGATTTTTTTTCTCATTTTGTCTGTCATAGTTGAAGTGTACCTATGATGAAAATTACAGGCCTCTCTCATCTTTTTAAGTGGGAGAACTTGCACAATTGGTGGCTGACTAAATACTTTTTTTGCCCCACTCTAGCTGAGCAGTGACGCTCCCCATCCAACCTGACAGAGCTTGAGAGGATCTGTAGAGAAGAATGGGGGAAACTCCCCAAATACAGGTGTGCCAAGCTTGTAGCGTCATAGACTCAAGGCTGTAATCACTGCCAAAGGTGCTTCAACAAAGTACTGAGAAAAGGATCTGAATACTTATGCAAATGTGATAGTTTTTTTATATATACATTTTCAAACATTTCAAAAAAAAAAAAGTTTTCTCTTTGTCATTATCAGGTATTGGTATTGTGTGCATATTGATGAGGGAAAATAGTCTCAACCAGTCTCAACATCAACAGTGAAGAGGCGACTCTGGGATGCTGGCCTTCTAGGCAGAGTTCCTCTGTCCAGTGTCTGTGTTCTTTTGCCCATCTTAATCTTTTCTTTTCATTGGCCAGTCTGAGATATGGCTTTTTCTTTGCAACTCTGCCAAGAAGGCCAGCATCCAGGAGTCGCCTCTTCACTGTTGACGTTGCGACTGGTGTTTTGCAGGTACTATTTAATGAAGCTGCCAGTTGAGGACTTGTGAGGCGTCTGTTTCTCAAACTAGACACTCTAATGTACTTGTCCTCTTGTGTCAGTTGGGCACCGGGACCTCCCACTCCTCTTTCTATTCTGGTTTGAGCCAATTTGCACTGTTTTGTGAAGAGAGTAGTACACAGCATTGTTCGAGATCTTGAGTTTCTTGGCAATTCCTCGCATGGAATAGCCTTAATTTCTCAGAACAAGAATAGACTGATGAGTTTCAGAAGAAAGTTATATGTTTCTGGCTATTTTGAGTCTGTAATCAAACCCACAAATGCTGATGCTCCAGATACTCAACTAGTTTAAAGAAGGACAGTTTTATTGCTTCTTTAATCAGAACAACAGTTTTCAGCTGTGCTAACATAATGCAAAAGGGTTGTTTTTTTTACCCCCCAATTTCGTGGTATCCAATTGTTTAGTAGCTACTATCTCGTCTCATCGCTACAACTCCCATACGGGCTCGGGTGAGACGAAGGTTGAAAGTCATGCGTTCTCCGATAAACAACCCAACCAAGCCGCACTGCTTCTTAACACAGCGCGCATCCAACACGGAAGCCAACCGCACCAATGTGTCGGAGGAAACACTGTGCACCTGGCAACCTTGCGTGCACTGCGCCCGGCCCGCCACACGAGTCGCTGGTGCGTGATGAGACAAGGATATCCCTACCGGCTAAGCCCTCCCTAACCCGGACGACCCTAGGCCAAATGTGCGTCGTCCCACGGACCTCCCGGTCGCGGCCGGTTACAACAGAGCCTGGGCACGAACTCAGCACTGCACCACCCGGGAGGCCTGCTAAAGGGTTTTCTAATGATCAATTAGCATTTTAAAATCATAAACTTGGATTAGCTAACACAACGTGCCATTGGAATACATGATTGATGGTTGCTGATAATGGGCCTCTGTACGCCTATGTAGATATTCCATAAACAATCTGCCATTTCCAGCTACAATATTCATTAACAACATTAACAATGTCGACAATGTACTTCTGATCAATTTGATGTTATTTCAATCGACAAGAAAACGTGCTTTTCTTTCAAAAACAAGGGCATTTCTAAGTGACCCCAAACTTATGAATTTTTTACCCCTTTTTCTTCCCAATTTTGTAATATCCAATTGTTAGTTAGTCTTGTCTCATCACTTCAACTCCCATACGGACTCACTGTACAGCTGGCGACCGAAGTCAGCATTGAGGCGCCCGGCTGCCACAAGGAGTTACTAGTGCACAATGGGACAAGGACATCCCAGCCAGCCAAACCCTCCCCTGTCCGGGACGACGCTGGGCCAATTGTGTGCTACCTCACGGGTCACCCGGTCGCGGCCGGCTGCAACACAGCCTGGGATCGAACCCGGATCTGTAGTGACACCTCTAGCACTGCGATGCAGTGTCTTAGACTGCTGTGCCACTCGGGAGGCTAAGCTACACATTATTTTGACAGAGTTAATGAACTGTCCGTTGATCAGCACAGCAAATGATAAAACTGGACCATGTTTGAAAACATTAAACAGGTAAGTTAACAGTTGCATACAGGCTCTATCTGAGCTACTGTGTCCAACAAACCACCACCTGTTGTTATGTTGGGTACCTACTGACAAAAATGTTATTGTTATTATTTTATGACGTATTGCTAAAATAAAGGTTTAAGGAAATACAGGCATGCAGCACATTACTAAAAGACAAAACAGCTCAATCAAGCGTGATGGTCTTGTAAGTGTAAAAGCAAAGCTTTCTTTCATTGGATAAAGAAAAGCATGACAAGTTAGTGTAACAGGATGTCTTACTGTGGTGTGTGAAGAATCCAATAGACCCCTTTCTGTGTTTGCAAACATTGCTTTGCAAGGGTGTCGTGTGCAAGTTGGTGGCAGGACAAGGGGGAGTTCTTGCAGAACGCCAGCAAAAAATGCCTAGATTTACATGTTGCTTATGAGTGCATTTCATACTACTTTTGGATTATAAATGGATTTTAAGGCCCAGGTTTAATATAATGTTTGTGTCATCATTGCAAATCAACTGCATTCTTCTTAAACACTTCAACTTCAACCAGTAAGTGGCTCTTAGGCTGTAGCAAAAGCTAGCCAATCAATGAACGTTACCGTTCTAGCTAACAACTGCTGCATCCAAAATAGTTATTTGCAAAGCTCACAACCAAATATAATATCAGCAACTGTTCAGGTAAGAATCAAAACATCATGGTATGTGAGAATCCCAAAAAGTAATTTAGTGTCGAAGTAATAACGTAAATCTAGGCTATGTTGAATGAGCGCAGACGGCGATGGCTTTCTTACTGCCACCAAGAGTTGCTCGCATCCGTGCGTGACGTCAGTGTGTCGCGGATTGGAAAAGGGTTTATACTTTTGTGTTTGAATTTATTATGGATCCCCATTAGTTCCTGCCAAAGCAGCAGCTACTCTTCCTGTGGTCTAGCAAAATTAAGGCATTTTATACAATTTTATTGTAAAGGTTTTCCTCCTCTTCGTCTGAAGAGGAGAGGCGAGAAGGATCGGGGGACCAATATGCGACGTGGTAAGTGTCCATGGTTCCTTTAATAAGAAATCCTCAACATGAACACAACTGATACAAAAACAAAAACGTGAAACGAACGAAAACCAAAACAGTACCGTGTGGTGAAAAACACATACACGGAAACAAACACCCACAAACAAACAGTGAAACCCAGGCTACCTAAGTCTCATTCTCAATCAGAGACAACTAATGACACCTGCCTCTGATTGAGAACCATACTAGGCCGAAACATAGAAATCCCAAAATCATAGAAAAACAAACATAGACTGCCCACCCCAACTCACGCCCTGCCCATACTAAATAATGGCAAAACAAAGGAATTAAAGGTCAGAACATGACATTTATAAACATTACAATATATTGACATATTCCACAGCACACTGTGTGCCCTCAGGCCCTTACTCCACCACTACCACATATCTACAGTACTAAATCCATGTGTATGTATAGTGCGTATGTTATTGTGCGTGTGTGTGTGTGTGCGTGTGCGTGTGTGTGTGTCTGTGTGTGTCTGTGTGTATGTGTGTGGCTGTGCCAACGTTTGTGTTGCTTTATAGTCCCCGAATGTTCCATAAGGTGTTTTTTAATCTGTTTTTTAAATCTAATTTTACTGCTTGCGTCAGTTACTTGATGGAGAATAGAGTTCCAAGTAGTCATGGCTCTATGTAGTACTGTGTGCCTCCCATAGTCTGTACTGGACTTGGAGACTGTGAAAAGACCTCTTGTGGCATGTCTTGTAGGGTATGCAAGGGTGTCCAAGCTGTGTGCCATTAGTTTAGACAGACAGCTTGGTGCATTCAACATGTCAATATCTCTCATAAATAAAAGTTGGGATGAGGTCAATGTCTCCTCCACTTTCAGCCAGGAGAGATTGACATGCATTTTATTAATATTAGCTCTCTGTATACATCCAAGGGCCAGGCGTGCTGCCCTGATCTTTATTTGTGGCACCTGACCACACGACTGAACAGTAGTCAAGCTGCGACAAAACTAGGGCCTGTAAGACCTGCCTTGTTGATAGTGTTGTTAAGGCAGAACATTGCTTTATTATAGACAGATTTCTCCCCATCTTAGCTACTACTGCATCAATATGTTTTGACCATGGCAGTTTACAATCTAGGGTTACTCCAAGCAGTTTAGTTATCTCAACTTCCTCAATTTCTACATAATTTATCACAAAATTTAGTTTGGTTTAGGATTTAATGAGTGTTTTGTTCCAAATACAATACTTTTAGTTTTAGAAATATTTAGGGCTAACTTATTCCTTTCCACCCACTCTGAAACTAACGGCAGATCTTTGTTGAGTATTGCAGTCATTTCAGTCGCTGTAGTAGCTGACATGTATAGCGTTGAGTAATCTGCATACATAGAAACTCTGGATTTACTCAAAGTCAGTGGCATGTCATTAGTAAAAATTGAAAAATGCAAGGGCTTAAACAGCTACCCTGGGGAATTCCTGATTCTAACTGGAATATATTTGAGAGGCTTCCATTGAAGAACACCCTCTGTGTTCTGTTAGACAAGTAACTCTTTATCCACATTATAACGCAGACCGGCTGGCCGGTGTGTTTACGGACATATTCAATCAATCCCTATACCAGTCTGCTGTTCCCACATGCTTCAAGAGGGCCACCATTGTTCCTGTTCCCAAGAAAGCTAAGGTAACTGAGCTAAACGACTACCGCCCCGTAGCACTCACATCCGTCATCATGAAGTGCTTTGAGAGACTAGTCAAGGACCATATCACCTCCACCCTACCTGACACCCTAGACCCACTCCAATTTGCTTACCGCCCAAATAGGTCCACAGACGATGCAATCTCAACCACACTGCACACTACCCTAACCCATCTGGACAAGAGGAATACCTATGTGAGAATGCTGTTCATCGACTACAGCTCGGCATTCAACACCATAGTACCCTCCAAGCTCGTCATCAAGCTCGAGACCCTGGGTCTCGACCCCGCCCTGTGCAACTGGGTTCTGGACTTCCTGACGGGCCGCCCCCAGGTGGTGAGGGTAGGCAACAACATCTCCTCCCCGCTGATCCTCAACACTGGGGCCCCACAAGGGTGCGTTCTGAGCCCTCTCCTGTACTCCCTGTTCACCCACGACTGCGTGGCCATGCACGCCTCCAACTCAATCATCAAGTTTGCGGACGACACAACAGTGGTAGGCTTGATTACCAACAACGACGAGACGGCCTACAGGGAGGAGGTGAGGGCCCTCGGAGTGTGGTGTCAGGAAAATAACCTCACACTCAACGTCAACAAAACTAAGGAGATGATTGTGGACTTCAGGAAACAGCAGAGGGAACACCCCCCATCCACATCGATGGAACAGTAGTGGAGAGGGTAGCAAGTTTTAAGTTCCTCGGCATACACATCACAGACAAACTGAATTGGTCCACTCACACAGACAGCATCGTGAGGAAGGCGCAGCAGCGCCTCTTCAACCTCAGGAGGCTGAAGAAATTCGGCTTGTCACCAAAAGCACTCACAAACTTCTACAGATGCACAATCGAGAGCATCCTGGCGGGCTGTATCACCGCCTGGTATGGCAACTGCACCGCCCTCAACCGTAAGGCTCTCCAGAGGGTAGTGAGGTCTGCACAACGCATCACCGGGGGCAAACTACCTGCCCTCCAGGACACCTACACCACCCGATGCTACAGGAAGGCCATAAAGATCATCAAGGACATCAACCACCCGAGCCACTGCCTGTTCACCCCGCTGTCATCCAGAAGGCGAGGTCAGTACAGGTGCATCAAAGCTGGGACCGAGAGACTGAAAAACAGCTTCTATCTCAAGGCCATCAGACTGTTAAACAGCCACCACTAACATTGAGTGGCTACTGCCAACATACTGTCAATGACACTGACTCTACTCCAGCCACTTTAATAATGGGAATTGATGGGAAATTATGTAAATATATCACTAGCCACTTTAAACAATGCTACCTTATATAATGTTACTTACCCTACATTATTCATCTCATATGCATACGTAGATACTGTACTCTATCATCGACTGCATCCTTATGTAATACATGTATCACTAGCCACTTTAACTATGCCACTTGGTTTACATACTCATCTCATATGTATATACTGTACTCGATATCATCTACTGTATCTTGCCTATGCTGCTCTGTACCATCACTCATTCATATATCCTTATGTACATATTCTTTATCCCCTTACACTGTGTATAAGACAGTATTTTTTTTGGAATTGTTAGTTAGATTACTTGTTCGTTATTACTGCATTGTTGGAACTAGAAGCACAAGCATTTCGCTACACTCGCATTAACATCTGCTAACCATGTGTATGTGACAAATACAATTTGATTTGATTTGATAACAGGGTGTGTAAAGCCATAACTGTCAGAGTCTAGGTGATGTGGGTAAGGCGGAGTCAGGCGCAAGACACAGAGATGAGTAATAATAGTAACTTTACTCAAATATAATCTTCCAACAAGGAGAACGAAAAGCCAGAATCACATAAACGAGACATCTGACAACAATAAACACGCACAAAACCATGATGGCTCCAGAGGGTTAAATAGGGAAATAATTCAAACGTAATGGGAACCAAGTGTGTACAATACAGACAAAACAAATGGAAAAAGAAATGAAGATCGGTGGAGGCTAGAAAGCCGGTGACATCGACCGCCGAACGCCGCCCGAACAAGGAGATGCATCAACTTCGGCGGAAGTCGTGACAATAAAACATACGTTTTTCCAGCAGCAGACTATGATCAATAATTTAAAAATCTGCACTGAAGTTTAACAAGGCAGCCCCTACAATCATTTTATCATCAATTTCTCTCAGCCAATCATCAGTCATTTGTGTAAGTGCTGTGCTTGTTGAGTGTCCTTCCCTGTAAGCATGCTGAAATTGGTCAAACACAATTTTTTCCAGAAGTTTACTAAGGGTTGGTATTTGGCTGATTGGTCGGCTATTTGAGCCAGTAAAGGGGGCTTTACTGTTCTTGGGTAGCGGAATGACTTTAGCTTCCCTCCAGGCCTGAGGGCACACACTCTCTAGTAGGCTTAAATTAAAGATGTGGCAAATAGGAGTGGCAATATCGTCTGCTATTATCCTCAGTAATTTTCCATCCAGATTGTCAGACCCCAGTGGCTTGTCACTGTTGATAGACAACAATAATTTTTTCACCTCTTCCACGCTGACTTTACGGAATTCAAAAGTACAATTCTTGTCTTTCATAATTTGGTCCGATATACTTGGATGTGTAGTGTTAGCATTTGTTGCTGGCATGTCATCCCTAAGTTTGCTTATCTTGCCAAAGAAAAAGTCATTAAAGTGGTCTGATTCAATGAATGAAGGAGCAGAGTTGGCTTTTTTCCCCAAAATGTCATTTAAGGTGCCCCAAAGCTTTTTACTTTCATTCTTTATATAATGTATCTTTGTTTCATTGTGTAGTTTATTTTTATTTTTATTTAGTTTAGTCACATGATTTCTAAATTTGCAGTACGTTTGCTAATCAGTTGGGCTGCCAGACTTATTTGCCATACCTTTTGCCTCATCCCTCTCAACCATACAATTTTTCAATTCCTCACCAATCCAAGGGGATTCAACAGTTTTTACAGTAATTTTCTTAACAGGTGCATGCTTATTAGTAACTGGAATAAGTAGTTTCATAAATGCGTCAAGTGCAGCACCTGGTTGCTCCTCATTACACACCACAGACCCGCAAATATTCTTTACATCATCAACATATGAATCACTATAAAACTTATTGTATTACCTCTTATACACTATATTTGGCCCAGCCTTTGGAACTTTGGTTTTCTTAGATATGGTTATTATATTGTGATCACTACATCCTATGGATTTGGAAACTGATATAAATCAAATATCTGCATCATTAGTAAAGATGTGATCAATACATAATGATAATGTTAATGATTTAATTCCTGTGCTGTTTGTAACTACCTTGTATGTTGACTGACAACCTGACCCAGGATGCAGGCACTGGTTACAGTTTGAAGTTTTTTCCTGAGTGGGCAGCTTGATGATAGCCAGTCAATATTTAAATCACCCAGAAAATGTACTTTTCTGTTGATATCACATACATTATCAAGCATTTCACACATACTATCCAGATACTGACTGTTAGCACTTGGTGGTCTGTAGCAGCTTCCCACAAGAATGGGCTTTAGGTGAGGCAGATAAACCTGTAGCCATATTACTTCAACGGCATTTAACATTAGATCATCTCTAAGCTTTACAGGAATGTGGTTCTGAATATAGACTGCAACATATATATAGACCGTCACCGTTGGCATTTCTGTCTTTTCGGTACATGTTATAACCATGTATTGCTACCACTGTATCATCAAAGGTATTATCTAAGTGGGTTTCAGAGATAGTCAGAATATTAATGTAATCTGTTACAAGCAAGTTATTGACTTCATGGACCTTGTTTCTTAGGCAACATATATTAATGTGGGCTATTTTTAGCACTTTTCTGGGTTGCTTGATTGTTTTTAATGTTTTACTGGGAAGCTTATTAGAGGTAGACTTACTCATGTTATTTACATTGGAGCTGATGAGGGTGAGCTGCATAAAGTGGTCTTTGATGTTAGCACTGAGGCACACCGCCTCAGTGCTAACAGTGTAACTCTGGTTAATAGGATGATTACTGCTTACAATAGCTGGAGGATTAACATATGTATTCGGTGCAATTAGGGGTACATAAATTAAATTACTTACATTGTGTTTGCCAATTCCCCTAAGATCGTGTACATTTGATGCAGCATTATGACGACTCAATGTCACAATGGCAGGGATTAACTGAGCTGGTCTTGGATCATTTTCAGTCCAGGTGCCAAGATGCTTTGGATGGACTCCGTCATTCCTGTAGAGTATCTTCTTGTCAGGGCAAGTGTATGCAGTAAAAAGAACATTATTTAATATAGGAATGAAGTGGAGTAAAAGTTGTCAAAAATATCAATGGTAAAGTACAGATACCCCAAAAAACGATTTAAGTAAAACTACTTTAAAGTACTACTTGAGTACTTTACACCACTGGACTCTACTGTTTACAATATACTCTGCTGTTTTGAATTGATGAAAAACTTGACTTTATGTGATCGTCATGATTACTTGTCACTTGGGTGTAAAGGTTGATGTACTGTATGTTTGCACATGTTTATATTGATATATGTTTGAAAATATTGATTTACTGTATGTTTGCATATGTTCTTACATTGGCAGCACATTGAATGTCATTTTGCACTACCATTGAATGTCAACAGCACATTGAATGTCAACATACACTACCATTCAAAAGTTTGGGGTCACTTCAAAATGTCCTTGTTTTTTAAAGAAAAGCACATTTTTTGTCCATTAACATAACATCAAATTGATTAGAAATACAGTGTTAATGTTATTAATGACTATTGTAACTGGAAACAGTAGATTGTTTATGGAATATCTACATAGGCGTACAGAGGCCCATTATCAGCAACCATCACTCCTGTGTTCCAATGGCACGTTGTGTTAGCTAATCCGAGTTTATTATTTGAAAATGCTAACTGATCATTAGAAAACCCTTTTGCAATTATGTTAGCACAGCTGGAAACCATTGTCCTGATTAAATAATCAATTAAACTGGCCTTCTTTAAACTAGTTGAGTATCTGGAGCATCAGCATTTGTGGGTTCGATTACAGGCTCAAAATGGCTAGAAACAAAGGCCTTTCTCCTGAAACTCATCAGTCTGTTCTTGTTCTGAGAAATGAAGGCTATTCCATGCGAGAAATTGCCAAGAAACTGAAAATCTCGAACAACGCTGTGTACTACTCTCTTCCCAGAACAGAGCAAACTGTCTCTAACCAGAATAGAAAGAGGAGTGGGAGGCCCCGGTGCACAACTGAGCAAGAGGACAGGTACATTAGAGTGTCTAGTTTAAGAAACTCAACTGGCAGCTTCATTAAGTCCTCAACTGGCAGCTTCATTAAATAGTACCCACAAAACACCAGTATTTGGTTTGGCCTATGCCACCGAGAGTAATGGGCATGTGGAAAGAAATGGGCATATCTCATGGGGGTGTCCTGATTTTGTTATGGGATTGCCCTGCCCGCCCGGAACCCCAGTAACTCAATCCGCATTTATGAATTTTATATCCTTCTCAAAACAACAGGTGCAAACTCTGTACATGTTCAAATGTTTAGTATATCTAAGTTTATCCCTTGTAATAAAGTGTGAGATTTGTGAAACAGAAAAAGAGTGGGATATCCTCACCCTGTCAGCTGCACTTTCAGAAACACTCCAACTACTGAGAAAAATGGTTTCTGGTTACCATGGCACCATAGCCTCTCATAACTGTGATCATGGAACATCTGAATATGTCCTGAATGGATGGTTTGATATGGCTCAGTTGAACAGAACATTTGTTTAAACAGTAGTTAGCCAGGCTATAGGTGAAACAACACATAGATGGTATCATAGTTAGATGCAGGACATTATGTTTGTTTTTGTAGATGGCTGGCTCTTTGAACTGCCGGATTTATGCACATGAGATTATATGATACAGTGAGCCATGTTCTCCTCAGGGTTGACTAATGATGAGGCACCACAGCATGTCACCCTGCTGGACCCTCAGAGATCACCTACACCTCCCAATACTGAGGTCAGCTTCAAATGTCTTGTTTTCTCCTGAGACTTCATTCCTACAGAGAAAGAGAGAGAATAGACAGAGGTGGGAAGGAAGAGTTGAGCTGCTACAGGAGGACTTTGGGTTATCCATTTGAGTGTTTGGATCCAATTTAAAAAAGCAAACATTAATTGGCAACCCATGTCCATCTACCACCTTAGCCAGGGTTATACTTAGAAAATTGCACATTTCCTGCCAAACCCCTCTGACACTGCCCTTTTAAAAGTACCAGGGAAAGATGTGACGGCGAGGCAAAACGAGAGGGCTCCCATCACACTTTGATCAAACACAAGACCGACATGATAGGTACTCTGCTGTCTTATTTACTTTACTCTGTTGTTTACAGTGCAGTAGAGAGAGATGGCCTCTTTGCCAAACCAGTGATGCAATGTCGGCTCATTCAATCTTTAAATTGCGGTTTGTAAAATGAGCAAACAGGCCTTGTGAAACCAATGATGTATATAACCATATATGGGATGGTTATACTATGTTTTGGCCATTGAGAGGCTTTGAAGCTGCCAGTCGGCCATATTGGCACTCCAGTCCTCCATAGGAATGAATGGAATTCTACAGTATTTCAATTAAATGTTTCAAGGACAAAATTACATGTATTTTTGTTGTTGTAGTGGGAACAGTAACATTAGTCATCTCTAAAAATGATACTTCTGTAACGGTTGTCGTATGAAGGAGAAGGTGAGGACCAAGGTGCAGCGTGGTATGTGTCCATATTTATTCAAATGAACACGGTAAAAACAAAAAATACCAAAGAGAAACGACCGAAAACAGTTCTGGCTGGTGCAGACACACAACAGAAAACAATCACCCACCAAACACAATAGAAAACAGGCTCCCTAAATATGGTTCTCCATCAGGGACAACGATTGACAGCTGCCTCTGATTGAGAACCATACCAGGCCAAACACAGAAATAGCAAATGATAGAAAAACTATCATAGACAACCCACCCAACCATACTAAAACAAAGACATAACAAAAGAACTAAGGTCAGAACGTGACAACTTCAAGGAAAATGTTTTTAGATATTTATTTATTTTCATGTTTGGATCACATACTATAATTTAAAAGTATGCAATAACGTGTCTAATATAATAAAATGTGGAAAAAATGAATATAGACATTAAGAAATGCATTTATATAGCTTCCCCCAAAAATGTACAATGGTGGGGAGCGCTAAGATGGAGGCACGGTGACTTCAACAGCCACGTGCTGTCATCTAGTGTGTAAATATAAATCATTGTGTGAAACCCTCCAGGCAACGCTATTATCTTCTTGCCCGAGATGAGTAGATGTTTGACTAATTGTGTGTCGCTCATTGCTAGCTGTGTCACAGGGGGACCTTTGGATGTGGCCGCCTTATGACTGCTATCTACCAGAGTTCTGGCATAATTTACAGTGCCCAAGTACTACAGTAGGTCTTATGTAACAGACCCTGCAGATTAGCTCTCCCTTTACCCACCCCTTCCTCCCCCAGATGGCCATTGGCTTTTCTTCCTCTGTGTCTCTCTCTTTCTCATCTTCTGACAACCTCCCTTTACCAATGATTGCTAGTAATGTTTGTAATAGTTGAGTTCCTTGGTAGACATCTGTCCCCGCACGCACACACACACCCATGCATTCATGCTACACACACACACATCACAACTGCTGCTACCACACTCTTATTTACTATTGCAAATACTGAACAATTTAAGTACTTGTCCCCCAATTCCCCCTTCCCTGATACATGTGTAAATATTGTATAATAAATTGTACCTTCCTGTATTATACTTAGGCTAAAATATTTTATATATTCTACTGAGCCATATCTTATATTATTTTGTATTGTTGTTGCATTGTTGAGGAGAAACCTGCAAGTAAGCATTTATTTGGACTGTGTATACCATGTGTTTCCTGTACATACAACTTTTTTAATATATTTTTTTACTTGCGTGTGAAATGGTTCTATCTTTCTTGTTCTATGCCTTTGATTATCTAGTCTCTCTTGTTGCAGTTCACTATTTACAACAGACTAGATGAAACAAGAGCCAAATGCACAATTGCCACCTACGCAAAGGATCGGATAACAGTGTCAGCAACAAACAAACAAACCAGCTGAATCTGATACCATACTATCTCCACCCTTATCCACAGAAGCTAGAAATTGTTCATACTGTATGTAGTCCATGCTGGCCACATAGGCTTGATACATTAGACAAGAGCACTATTGAGACCAATAATCATTCATGAAGCCCGGTGTAACGGTTCTCTTTTGGTGAAGGAGAGTCGGACCAAAATGCGGCGTGTAGATTGCGATCCATGTTTAATCAACAAACGTAAAACACGAATCAATACAAAAACGTACCGAAAACCGAAACAGCCCTATCTGGTGAAAACACAGAGACAGGAACAATCACCCACAAACACACAGTGAAACCCAGGCTACCTAAATATGGTTCCCAATCAGAGACAATGACTAACACCTGCCTCTGATTGAGAACCATATCAGGCCAGACATAGAAATAGACAAACTAGACATGAAACATAGAATGCCCACTCAGCTCACACCCTGACCAACCAAAACATAGAAATATACAAAGTAAACTATGGTCAGGGTGTGACACCCGGGCTTGCACTAAATCTGTAAACCTGTTGGGTTTGCTCTCAACCTAACTTGATATAGTTTGTAGACTTGTGAACTGAGAAAGGGAAATCAAACACACAGGGAAATCAATCAGATTGTTACAGAAATTAAAACCTAATTAACATATTGGGAAAACCAAATCGAAGATAAACTAAATTGCCATTTGGCCTTAAATAGAGATTACCAATTGGCAGAATATCTCTACTCTGTCAAAGATACAAAACAGAGACAGACCGTGACCAAATGCAGGCTCAGTTAACACCAATTGGCTACAGAAAAAGGGAGACAAAAAGACTTGGCTACCCAAAGAGGAACATGCATGTGGTCACTGCATGACAGAAATGCACTTCCTCCATTTCAAAAAATATTCTTCAGAAAGTCATTCTTTGAAGAAATTACTTAGAGATTAATTTCCACATTTTTTTAATATTAAATCTTTATGTAGCTCTCTCTCCTGACAACAACTACAGTTCCATTGCCATGTATTTTTAATTATTGCCTTTTTGTCCCTAATTTCGTGGTATCCAAATTTTAGTTACAGTCTGGTCTCATCACTGCATCTCCCGTACAGACTCGGGAGAGGCGAAGGTCAAGAGCCGTGCGTCCTCTGAAACACAACCCAACCAAGCCACACTACTTCTTGACACTATGCCCACTTAACCAGGAAGTCAACCGCACTAATGTTTCGGAGGAAACACCGTACACCTGGCAACTGTGTGAGCGTGCACTGTCCTCGGCCTGCCACAGGAGTCGCTAGTGCGCGATGTGACAAGGACATCTGGGCCAATTGTCCACTGCCTCATGGGTCTCCCGGTCACAGCCGGCTGCGACAGAGCCTGGACTCGAACCCAGAATCTCTAGTGGCACATGCGATGCAGTGCCTTAGACCACTGTGCCACTCGTGAGGCCTCATTGCCATGTCTAAGAATATTGTTAATCACTGGAAGTTTACTGATGTGATTAATGTACAGTAAGTGTTTGTCTAAGTACGTTCAATAGATATACAAGTCTTCACTACAAATAAATGTATACCTTAGACCTGAAGTTTTCTGACAGAAAGCCATTCATCCTGCTAAAACTGTCTTTCTATGTCGTCTGCTTATGGTCCATTGCCCTTGTATGATTGTCTTATTGTGAGGCTGAGGGATTTGTAAGGGACAGCCCTGGGATTCCGAGGGGTTGGCTGTGGGGGCAGATCAGGACAGCTCTGTTCCGGTTAATCAAATGGATGAGAGGGGACAGTACCAATGCACACTTAGCAAGCTACATGTCCAGCATCCTGGTGACTGTGGTTGGAAATCTAGACTAGCAAAGGGTCTTGTTGTAGGTGCCCCCACACCCCTCCCAAAAAATATTTAGAAAAATAAGAGATTAACACATGTGTTTTAGTTGAAACGGGATAGTCTGGATTAAGGATTGTCCCAGGTAAACGGCGTCATTCCTTAAATTAACCTCCTCAGTTTTGATGCATTTTACATGTTAATATGTTCCATCTAAAAAGTTATATTCCTGATGCACAGGAGATAGTGAAGACCAATAAGTTATGAAGACTGTAGTAATTGTAGTAATTGATTTCCGGTCACATGTTGCTACTTCCATGTGGTTGACCTGGATGATGGAAGATGTCATATGTGTTTGGGTGGTATGGACACGCGCAGTCGCATACCATCGGGTGCTGTTCCTATGAGAGGATTTTCATGAGGGGGTACCTAGTAAGGCTCTGGTGGTAAGCCCTTATCCATCAAGGTAATTTGTATCCTTAGTCCACTTTAGAGCCGTGCTCATCCGGCAGTCTGCGTCGCAATTTTAGAAAAACATGTTCATCTTCTAATTTATGTGGATATAGGGACAAAATGATGCTATTATAACCCTCTAAATGGACAAAACAGTCTGGTTTCTACGATCACACATGACATAGGTACCATCAGCTGGTACATCTTCATACAGATGCAGCAGAAGCCCCAAAGTAGTACTGTATGGGGAGGTGGACAATCATTCCTGTCATGATGACAAGAGCATGCTATGTATGGAAGCTGAGAGCAGATCTGTAATGCTCTAGCACTCTCTGGTGGCAGTAACTGCTCTACAGTTTAGGATGTACGATTGAGTAAAGCAAAACATGAAAACTGCTAGATATTATTTTCAAACAAGCTACTTATAGGGTGACCAGACGTATCCGTTTTTGGTGGCCTGTCCCCGGAAATGTCCCCGTTTTTAACTGTGCGTTATAAACAGACTGCAAGTGAAATAATATTATTAGTGGCAAGACCGGGCAGCAGAGCCTACCGGTTGACGTCTCAATCGCGTTGTGCTTGTTTCGTCCAGCAGAGGGGGATGCTCGTTGTAGCAGCTTCACTCACTCTTCTTCGAACTACTTGTTCGCGTTAGTTTTAGAGAAAACTGCTATGGAAAACTCGGCCAGAAGCTAGCAAGTGTCAAGTGAATCCACAACATCCCCACAAACAAACAAAGTTACACTCGTTTGAGATACTAGCCAATGATGTAATGTCACAATGTATTATATAGATGGTTTAAAATAGCAAATGTTAGCTAGCATAACCAATGTCAACTAAGTTATCTTGCTAGGTTAGCCAGCTACTGTCATGGTAGCTAGGTTAAAAAACGTTCACATGTAAACATGCAGTGGACGGGCTATTTGAAAATATGATTATATTACATTAATGCACAATTATTTATGAGATTATTTATTTGTAGATTACAATTTTAATGGTTTGGCATTAAAAGTAGTGAAAATATATTTCGAAATTTGCATGGATAACATTAGCATAATGTTTTCTGTTAGAGTGGAGAGGAGGAAGACTGGATAGGAAGAAGAGTGAGAGAGGAGGAAAGGTAAAGACATGATTTCAGAGCCTGCCAATTTATTGTTGCAAACCATTTTTTTTAGATAAAATACAAAAATGAGGCAAGCAATGGGAATCTGTTAACCAAAGTATCTCTTTCCAAGAAACGGAAATGCCATTTTACAGTTTTTTCCAACTGCTTACACACGTTTTCAAAACTGTCTCCTTTTCTTCAAAACTCTGCACACAATTCCCAAAACTGCACACACAAAATGCAAAATGCCTCACATCTCCTTCAAAATGTGACACTGCATTCAAAATGCCATAAACATGTCAGAATGAAGCATTTTCATTAAATGGCAAACACTGCTTTCATAGTAGTACATTATTGGATATACCATGTAAACAATGTTGTTCTAAATCTAAAGCTCTTTGGTATTTCATAGGCTTATATCTACATTTCAATACAATGTTCTACAGTGAAAGTAATCTGCTGAGAAGGGTAACAAGTACACTGTAAACACCAATGCAATGTAGAAACAGAAAATATTTATTAGGCCAAACATTACTGTTGTAATTACATTACTGTTGGGCAGTCACCAGCTACACTTCATCTCTTCTCCGGCCTGGGTCTGGCCACAATACTTCGTCCACATCACAAGATACGTTTTCTCTTGCCAAACATTGAGGGAAGTATCTCCTAGCATGGAGTTTCCAACCTTGGAGAGAGGTAACCTCTCTGTCCCCACATTCGTCCTCCATTGCCTGGAGAAGCGGCATGCGGGCATAGGGTTGGCGATCATACACTTTCCAGCGCCAGGCTGAGAAGAATTCCTCTATGGGATTTAGAAAAGGTGAATATGGGGGTAGGTACAAAACTACAAATTGTGGATGGGTGGCAAACCAGTTTTGGACCAGAACAGCCCGGTGAAAACTAACATTGTCCCATAAAACCACAAATCTAGCAGGCTCCTGATCTGGATCAGAGACAAGCATTATGTAAATTGCATCCAGAAAAGTGAGCGTATGGCCGGTGTTGTACAGACACAGTGTGGCATTGTGATGGAGGACCCCGTTTTGAGTGATGGCAGCACAGTTATATTACCCCCACGCTGTCCAGGGACATTGATAATTGCCCTCTGTCCTATTACATTTCTTCCGCAGCGCCTGGTTTTGGTGAGGTTGAAGCCAATCTCATCCACATAAATAAATTCATGGCGAATTACATGGGCATCCAGCTCCAATACTCTAACAGACAAAAGGATATACAGATGAGTAAATGTGGTATGTCTGAAGTACTGGAAGTAGTGTTGCATACATAACTCTACAAAGTCATGTCGCATATTCTTGACTCTGTCAGAGTTTCTCTCAAAGGGCACCTTGTAAAGTTGTTTCATCGTCACTCAGTGCCGTTGGAGGATGCGTTGTATGGTCGACAGGCTTACAGCATTGATGTTGTTAAATATTGTGTCATTATTCAAGATATGCTCTCTTATCTCTCGAATCCTAATTGCATTGTTGGCCAAAACCATATTTATAATTGCAATCTCTTGTACATCTGTAAACAAGCATCTTCGTCCTCCATGATGTCTTTGCCTTTCCACCCTGTACAGAATTCAAACACAGTATGTGTTTAGCATAGGAACTGTAAACAATGTACAAAAAATGTAGTACAGCATGATAACCAACCTCATTCATTCAATGCAGTGCAGTAAATGGATGGCTTAGAGTTCTAAATGTTTATGCAATACTATGCAGTCATACGTATTTTACAGTACATTACTGTAATGCTAAAATAGTCATTATATAGTTGCATACCTGTTCTCATTTCTGAAGGTTCGAATTATGGACACCTCTCTCATGGTCTCTCGCGACTCTCAGTCCAGCCTCTCTCATGGTCAAACCGTGTTTGATCACATGATCAACAAGTTGTGCCCTAATCTCATCAGAGATGGCTCTCCTTCCTTCTCTTCTTTGCCTTTGCCCTTGTCCTTGTCCTCTTCTTCCTCTCCCTCCTACTCCTCTTGCTCTCTGTCCATTGTTGGCATCCATTGTTCAAAACAGGTAATCTGACCTTTGACCTATTTATAGGCCTATACTACAGTAATGCAGTGATTGGTTAGTGATCAGTTAAGCTATTAGTGTTTGCACATGTGAGGAGTGTGTGTGTGACCTGGTGAATAAATGTAGCATTTTGATTGGTTGTGTTTGGAAAAGGAAAGCAAGTCACTTCCTGTTAGATGTTTGTGTTGTAGGTAGAGAATTGTGTGTAGTGTTTTGAAAAAAGTGTTTTATGCAATTGACAACTGAGTCAAAGGCTGAGAAATAGCTTCTGGTTTTGGATATTTGGTGTGTAGTTTTGCACTTTGAGTGAGAGGTTTCAAAAATCGTGTGACATGAAAATATTTTGTGTGTAAGCAGTTGGAAAAAACTGTAATGACAACATGATGAGAGAATTTCATTTATACGCTCGGGTCAAGACGATAGAATGATTAACACCCTTTGTAATTCCTCTTTTTGAATTGGCAGCGGGGGAAGAACGGCAGTTGTAGAACATCAACAGACGAAAAAGCCTCTCTGATTGGCCGTGTTGGTATGCCCTCTGCCACCACATTCTTCAAGAAGGTAGAGCCTTCCCATGAACAATATGATTTAGCTGTGCAGGGGGGTGTCTTTGCATACCACACTATGCAACACAATCATAGTTACTGATCTATGGACTGCACAGCACAACTGACACGAAAGCTTTATGAGCCGAAGTTTACATGTGCTAGGACAAAATGTGAAGCCATAGTGAGTAACGTGTTAGCACCATGGGCAACTACTTTGGTAACACAGGACCTAGACCAGGTTGAATTTGTGTCCCTGTACATTGATGAGTCCAATCATGGACATGTAAAGCTGCTGCCAGTAGTAGTCAGATATTGTAAGATATATGGTGGCAACACATCTGTGGAAACAAAACTGCATGATTTTGTTGAATTGAAAGGAGAAACAGCAGAGGAGATTGCAGCTGAGGTCCTGGTGGTCATCCAAAAATACACTGCTCAAAAAAATAATGGGAACACTTAAACAACACAATGTAACTCCAAGTCAATCACACTTCTGTGAAATCAAACTGTCCACTTAGGAAGCAACACTGATTGACAATAAATTTCACATGCTGTTGTGCAAATGGAATAGACAACAGGTGGAAATTATAGGCAATTAGCAAGACACCCCCAATAAAGGAGTGGTTCTGCAGGTGATAACCACAGACCACTTCTCAGTTCCTATGCTTCCTGGCTGATGTTTTGGTCACTTTTGAATGCTGGCGGTGCTTTCACTCTAGTGGTAGCATGAGACGTTGTCTACAACCCACACAAGTGGCTCAGGTAGTGCAGCTCATCCAGGATGGCACACCAATGCGAGCTGTGGCAAGAAGGTTTGCTGTGTCTGTCAGCGTAGTGTCCAGAGCATGGAGGCGCTACCAGGAGACAGGCCAGTACATCAGGAGACGTGGAGGAGGCCGTAGGAGGGCAACAACCCAGCAGCAGGACCGCTACCTCCGCCTTTGTGCAAGGAGGAGCACTGCCAGAGCCCTGCAAAATGACCTCCAGCAGGCCACAAATGTGCATGTGTCTGCTTAAACGGTCAGAAACAGACTCCATGAGGGTGGTATGAGGGCACGACGTCCACATGTGGGGGTTGTGCTTACAGCCCAACACCGTGCAGGACATTTGGCATTTGCCAGAGAACACCAAGATTGGCAAATTCGCCACTGGCGCCCTGTGCTCTTCACAGATGAAAGCAGGTTCACACTGAGCACACGTGACAGAGTCTGGAGACGCAGTGGAGAACGTTCTGCTGCCTGCAACATCCTCCAGCATGACCGGTTTGGCGGTGGGTCAGTCATGGTGTGGGGTGGCATTTCTTTGGGGGACCGCACAGCCCTCTGTGCTCGCCAGAGGTAGCCTGACTGCCAGACCCCTTGTGAGACCATATGCTGGTGCGGTTGGCCCTGGGTTCCTCCTAATGCAAGACAATGCTAGACCTCATGTGGCTGGAGTGTGTCAGCAGTTCCTGCAAGAGGAGGGCATTGATGCTATGGACTGGCCCGCCCGTTCCCCAGACCTGAATCCAATTGAGTACATCTGGGACATCATGTCTCGCTCCATCCACCAATGCCACGTTGCACCACAGACTGTCCAGGAGTTGGCGGATGCTTTAGTCCAGGTCTGGGAGGAGATCCCTCAGGAGACCATCCGCCACCTCATCAGGAGCATGCCCAGGCGTTGTAGGTAGGTCATACAGGAACATGGAGGCCACACACACTACTGAGCCTCCTTTTGACTTGTTTTAAGGACATTACATCAAAGTTGGATCAGCCTGTAGTGTGGTTTTCCACTTTAATTTTGAGTGTGACTCCAAATTCAGACCTCCATGGGTTGATAAATTTGATTTCCATTGACAATTCTTTGTGATTTTGTTGTCAGCACATTCAACTATGTAAAGAAAAAAGTATTTAATAATAATAATTCATTCATTCAGATCTAGGATGTGTTATTTTAGTGTTCCCTTTATTTTTTTGAGCATTGTATAACCTGCAATACAAAGTCGTGACATTCTCTGCCGACAACACAAATACCAACTTTGGAGGACTGAATAGGCTGGGGGAGGGTCAATGTCCATACCAAAGTTAAAAATGCTCTGCAGCGGGAGGTGATTGGCTTAGGTTGTCCTGCCCACATCATTCATAACACGGCCAGAACTGTCACGGTCGTCCTCCTCTTCATCTGAAGAGGAGAGGCGAGATGGATCGGAGGACCAAAATGCAGCGTGGTATGTGTTCATCATTAATTTTAATACAGAAAACGCTGAACACTGAAACCCTATACAAAAATAATAAACGAAAGAACAACCGTGAAGCTAAATGCAAACTGCGCTGAAACAAGCAATCAACATAGACAATCACCCACAAACAAACAGTGCAACGCAGGCTACCTAAGTATGATTCTCAATCAGAGACAACTAATGACACCTGCCTCTGATTGAGAACCATACTATGCCGAAACATAGAAATCCCCAAATCATAGAAAATCAAACATAGACTGCCCACCCAACTCACGCTCTGACCATACTAACTAAATACAAAACAAAGGAAATAAAGGTCAGAACGTGACAAGAACAGCTTTGGATATGATTCCCCTTGATGTTGAGAACCTGCTCACAAAGATATTTGGATATTTTCACCGTCAGAGTAGAAAGACTGAAGAGCTTTTGTGAGTTTGTTGGCCAGGAGTACCATAACATTTTAGGACACAGCAATGTTCACTGGCTGTCCATGCTCCCTGCTCTAGAAAGAGTGCTGAAAGGGTATGTGCCATTGAAATCCTTTTTTCTTTCGGAAGACAAATGCCCTGTTGTCCTGTGAGCAATGTTCGAAGATCCACTGACTGAGGTTTGGCTGGCCTTTGTCCATGGAAACTTGATCATATTCAGTAACATGATCAAGATGCTTGAATGCCAGGACCGCTCTGCTGTGGAGTCCGCTGCAATTCTGAGAAACATTGAGGCAAAATTGACTGCAAGATGTGATGACAACTTCATTCCAGTTTTGGTCAGAGAACTTCTGAGAGAGCTAGAGGGAAATGGAGCAATGTCTAAAGAGAGCTTTCTCAAAACATCCCAATCATTCTTCACTGCGGCTGCAAACTACTTGCAAGCATGGGGAAAGCACACAGATAATCTAAAATATTTACATGGTCTCCTTTTAAAAAGGCAACCTCAGCGTGAAGAGATCCAGAAGGCAGCAGGCACACTGCACGAAAAATGCCCCAATGTGACCATCAATGAGGATGCATTGTTTGACGAGGTTACTGGCCTGCAAGAGTTCCTAAAGGGGGGATCGCTTGAAGAATGGAAAACATCTGAGACACCGCTCAGTCAGAGATGGAGCATGGTGGTTACCGACTTCAAAGTGAATGACATCCTACACACTAACCTGGCTAGATTAGCATCTGTTGTCATGTGCTTACAGTACCTGGAAGTAATGCGCCAGTCGAGAGAGTGTTCTCCCAAATGAATGATATTTGGACAGCAGCAAGAAATGAGTTCACTGTTCCTACCATCAAGGCCATGCTTATTGTGAAGACAAACTTCAACCTCCCCTACCAGGAGTTCATGGAGAAGCTGGCCAAAGACAGAGCAATCCTGAAGAAGATACATTCTTCTGAGAAATATACAGATTAGATTGGTATAAGTATATTATGTAGTTACCAATCACATCATCGTCTTATTTCTTTATTATGTTGTTAAGTATTTCACACATACTATTGTCTGTTTTTTTTCAGTTTTGCTCATGTTCTCTTCTGCTCTTAAGTCTACCCAGACTACCAGGACCACTGAATGGCTGTTCAGATCGGTTCTACCCAGACTACCAGGACCACTGAATGGCTGTTCAGATCGGACAGTTCTGTCTCGTCCGTAGTGTTTCTGTAATATAGTTGTTTTCTCTCAGTGGGCCCGTTAGACTAAATACATGAAACTGGAATTGTCACCCTTTTCTATTTCATAGATAATAACATTGGATATTTTAATTATATATTGACTGCCGAACTGGAACTGGTTTTAATTTCAGAAATGTGGTCACCTTAACTTACTACATATAACGCCAGCCTCATTATGGAGAGGAGTATACATACATTCATAATGCCCAGGGCCTGGTTCCATAAAACAACTTAAGTACATTTTCCCCTTATCGTTTTCCTTCAAGTTTCCTTAACTTAAAGTCAGTTACACTAAATATTTTAAGGTGAAAATGTTAAGGGTGTCCATGCGGTCCCTTATGTGCTTCATTCAGTATGGATATCAATGTAAACAGCATTTGTGGAGATGAATGTTGCTTTCCTCTGTCCATTTTGCAGAAGGAAAACATCAACCAGCTAGCTCTGTTACTTCAGCTAAACAATAGAAGGTGCACAATCAATATATACATAATTGTGCACAATACATGGCTACAAAGCTAGCTAGCTACCTTCTCTTTAAGTTAGCTTGACATGCTATAATAAAAAACAAGTAACTAAAATAAAAGTGTTTCATTATCTTCTGAATCAATTTGTTTCTCCTGTCTTGAATGTGGAAGAAATATTTTGCAATCTCCCAAAATAAATGCAATCTCTTTGATGAGCTGTTCAGTCAGTGAATGAGCTGTTCAGTCAAGGCATACATGCCTTCAAACTACCATAAAACCCCTTAAGTATACCCTTACTTAAAACATTTGTGGGGCTCTATGCAACACCCTTTAGCAATTCCCTTATGTGAGGGGAAATGATTTATTAAGATAAATCCATAAGGGAAACACTAGATGTTTTCTGTTTGAGTTCTGTTCTCTCCCATTGCTAACGTTTGCTTCAAAGCTGATATAATATTTACATTGTCTACGGAAATGCTTGCCAAATAAAGGAGCAATGGCACTTATGTGTGCACACATTTCCTTGAGAGGGAATAGGGATGATGAATAATGGATTCAATCACTTTCACACCTCACTTCAAACATGAAGCTCTGGGTTTATAGTATTTATGCCATTGTACTGGTTAAATACGCCTGCAGAAACCAATGTTAATTATCCATGATGAATGGCATGCATCCATTGCACTGCTCGTGGTAGTATTATTTTTGATTTATTACAGAAACAGGTGAACAGTAGGCCTATTTTAATAAATAATCATTCATTTCATTTATAAAGAGCATTTCTCACACCCAAGGTGCCCCAAAAATATATAAAATAATAAAAACAATCCAAAACACAGAACATAGAACACAGATAACAATTAAAGCTATATATAGGTATCGCCAGGACAGGAGAACATAATTGGCAGAGGTCCTTGAAAGCTTTTCTGAATAGCACAGTCTTGAGCTGTGCTTTCAACGAGGACAGAGATTCTGCAGCCCTAATTGTGTCTGGAAGTGTGTTCCAAGGCGGCGAAGCAGCGCAACTGAAAGCCCTGTCACCCATAGTTTTTAGTCTGTTGCGGGGCTGCTGAAGGGAGACAGACAAGGAGGAGCTAAGGGTGCGTGTGGGGCAGGGGGGTAGACAGAGGTCAGACGGATACACTGCCCTACCAAGCAAAATGGCAGTAACTGCTCATAGCATGGTAGCACGCCCAATTTTTCAGTTTTTGATTTGTTAAAAAAGTTTGAAATATCCAATAAATGTCGTTCCACTTCATGATTGTGCCCCACTTGTTGTTGATTCTTCACAAAAAAATACAGTTTTATATATTTATGTTGAAGCCTGAAATGTGGCAAAAGGTCGCAAAGTTCAAGGGGGCCGAGTACAGTGCCTTGCGAAAGTATATGTCCACATGATTAAGCATCTATCTAATGTTGCAAAAATGACATTAACTCATTTTCGACCAAATGAGCAGTTTCTGCCTTTTTGTTGGGTCCAGAGTTGTAGTCGATGCGTGAGCATATGGGGAGCCAGTGGGGGTTCAACAGCACTGGAGTCATGTGCTCGCTGGGGGAGGTCTGGATGAGAACACGTGCAGCAAAGTTACGGACATATTGTAGCCTGTTTAGCCCTGTCTTTGTTGATAAACAACAATAATATTTTCACTTCTTCCACACTCACTTTACGGAATTCAAAATTACAATGCTTGTCTTTCAGAATTTGATCAGTTATACTTGAATGTGTTGTGTCAGAGTTTGTTGTTGGCATGTCATGCTTAAATTAGCTAATCTTGCCAATGAAAAAAATAATTCAAGTAATTGGCAATATCCATGGGTTTTGTAATGAATGAGCAATCTGATTCAATGAATGACACATTTCATTTAAGGAGCTCCAAAGACTCTTTCATTCTCATATATCTTTGTTTCAGAGTATAGTTTGTTCTTCTTTTTATTAAATTTAGTCACATGATTTCTCAATTTGCAGTACGTTTGCCAATCAGTTGTGCAGCCAGACTTATTTACCATTCCTTTTGCCTCATCCATTTCAACCATACAATTGTTCAATTCCTCATAAATCCACAGGGATTTAAGTTTTTACGGTCATTTCCTAATGGGTGCATGCTTATTAGTAACTGGAATAAGCAATTTCAGTAAATGTGTCAAGTACAGTGTCTGGTTGCGCCTCATTACACACCACAGACAAATACTCTTTACAACATAGGATTCACTACAAAATGTATACACTATATTAGGCCCAGCTTTTGGTTTTCCTAGATATGGCTACTATATTGTGATCACTACATCCTATGGATTTGGATACTGCTTTAAATCAAATATCTGCAGAATTAGTAAAGATGTGATCAATACATGTTGATGATTTAATTCCTGTGCTGTTTGTAACTACCCAGGTAGGTTGACTGATAACCGGAACCAGGTTGCAGGCACTGGTTACAGTTTGAAGCTTTTTCTTGATGAAAGCCAGTCAATATTTAAATCACCCAGAAAATATATCTCTGTTGATATCACATACATTGTCAAGCATTTCACACCATCTCCAGATATGGACTGTTAGCAGTTGGTGGTCTATAGCAGTTTCCCACCAGCATGGGCTCACCTGAGTGAGGCAGATAAGCCTGTTGCCATATTACTTCAACAGTTTTTAACATTAGATCATCTCTAAGCTTTACAGGAATGTGGTTCTGAATATAAACAGCAACACCTCCACCGTTGACATTTCTGTCTCTACAGTACATGTTATAGCCATGTATTTCTACCACTGTAATATCAAATGTATTATCTAAGTGAGTTTCAGAGATTGTCAGTATATGAATGTCATGTGTTACTAGGAAATTATTGATTTCATGAACCTTGTTTCTTAAGCTGCATATGTTAACGTGGCCTATCTTTTAGCATTTTTCTGGGATGCTTGGTTGCTTTCATTGCTTTACTGGGAAGCTTAGCAGAAGTAGACATGCTCATGTTATTTATGTTAGTGCAGGGTGAGCTGCACACACTGGACTTCCTACTAGGGCACACTGCCTGAGTGCTAAGGCCCATGGTTTGCACATAGGCACATGATTAGTACATACAATTAGCTTTACGATCAGCAGGCATGCAGGGCAGTTATAGGGACATACATTAGGTTACTTACATTGTGTCTTCCAACGCCCCTGGGAAAATATACATTTGCTGAAGCATTAATGACAACTCAGCGACACAATGGTAGGGATTAACTGAGCTGTGCTTGGGTCATTGATAAGTCATTGTCGCAACGCAGCCTTATACTGCTGTGAAAGGATCTATGAACCCAAATTGTTTGGGTGGATCCCAAAACAAGCTTTGTTTCCAGAAGGTATCAAAATGGTCAATAAACGTTACACCCACAGAGCTGCAATAGTCTCGTAGCCAGTTATGTAGGGCTAAAAGTGCTGAAACGTTCAATGCCACAATTTAGGGAGGGCAGGGGGCCAGAGATTATGGGGCGTTTGTTGGTGTCAAGCAATGACCCAATCAGTTCTTTAAAATCCATCTTCAGCAGTTCTGATACTCAATTTCCTGATGCAGGTTTAAAATGTTTGGGAGCAGCTTGTTGATGTCCTGATGCAGGTTTAAAATGTTTGGGAGCAGCTTGTTGATGTCCTGATGCAGGTTTATAATGTTTGGGAGCAGCTTGTTGATGTCCTGATGCAGGTTTATAATGTTTGGGAGCAGCTTATTGATGTCCTGATGCAGGTTTATAATGTTTGGGAGCAGCTTATTGATGTCCTGATGCAGGTTTATAATGTTTGGGAGCAGCTTGTTGATGTCCTGATGCAGGTTTATAATGTTTGGGAGCAGCTTATTGATGTCCTGATGCAGGTTTATAATGTTTGGGAGCAGCTTATTGATGTCCTGATGCAGGTTTATAATGTTTGGGAGCAGCTTGTTGATGTCCTGATGCAGGTTTAAAATGTTTGGGAGCAGCTTATTGATGTCCTGATACAGGTTTATAATGTTTGGGAGCAGCTTATTGATGTCCTGTACTCGTGCTCCTGGATAGCACAACGTTTTTTCTCTAGAGACTGAGACATTTCTCACCATTGAACTGCCAAATACAACGGCTTATGAGAAGCAGGATAGCATACACCCTCTGCTGCCGGCGAACAGGTCCAGACCTCCCACAGCAGGCAATGCCCCCTCAGATCCAGACAGAAAGGAGTCCGAACTCTATGACAAAGCCGCTGCTGGAGGCATTGTAGTTGGAGTCAGCACAACCTTCGCAGACAAAAGCAGTCCCAGCGATGAAGGTGCAGGTGGATCAGGTACCAGTGCAACAAAGCTATTCCTTAGTGTCAATCTGCTCCAAACTTCTCGCAGACACTCCAGTCTGCTTTGCAGCAAGCTGCTGCCTTCGGGGTCCGCGACTTGTGACATGGGACCAATGCTGATTGGAACAATCCTCTTGCTGTTCTCAGTCTAATCCACTACAAGATGGAGGAGGAGAAGTAGATAGAGATGACTTCCTTGGCATGCAAGTTCCAGGTAGCACAGGGCATTCGGACAAATGACAAGGTGGGGATACATCTACCAGGCACGAGCGGCGTCCAGGTACAGGAGCTGAGAACGAGAAAGTTCCCATTTGCGTTTTCCCCATAAATTCGCACATTCCTGTAATCCTCCACAAGCAAACAATTGCCTCATTGGAACTCCGGATTGTCAATATTGACCCGGACAAGAACGTCATAAACACAGCTTCTACAGTGCTGGAAAATTTCATTAGCTATTCCAGGCTAAGCGGGCTCCATTGAAATGTAGCTAGCTAGGTGGCTAGTTGGTAGAAGGTGTTGACAAACATTTATGAACAAAATAAAAATAAAACAAAATGCAACTTTGGAAACAACAGGCCGAAACAAGTCGAGCGCAGGAGGTATCCTAGTTCTCCACAGCAGTTTGATCAGGGATTTCTAGTGGAGAAGCAGTGTTGCTGCACGTGACTCAAATTTCAGTATGCCATGGCTGACCGTGTCGAATGCTGCACTGAGGTCCAGCAGTATGAGGATGCTGGCAGCCCCAGAGTCAGCATTTATGTGGAAGTCATTGGTGACCCTCCCCAGGGCAGTCTCAGTGCTGTGTCTAGCTCTGAACCCCGACTGGAAAGGCTCAAGTAGGTTGCGTGGTTTTGGTGTTGGCTAGAAACCGCACGTACGAGGAGCTTACTCAGGAAGAGCTGGTTGGAGATAGGCCTATAGTTCTGGAGGTTGTCAGATTCAGATCCCGGCTTTGTAAGTATTGGTGTGACTGCAGACAGTTTGAGCTGAGAAGAGACAGATCCAGTGATGAGGGACTTCTTGATCATTTCTGTGAAGAAAGGCTCCAGAGCAGGTAAGCAAGTCTTGACAAGGGAGTTGGAGATGGGGTCATGTGAGTAAGTCGTGGGGCTCATTATCCTAACCAGCTTGGTTACTTCAGCTGCAGTGACTGTAGTGAAGGTGGAGAACCTTGACTCAGGGAGCGTAGGACTGGGTAGCTCAACCACCGGGTTTGAACCGTTCTGGTGAGGCTGAGATAGCAGAATTGTTCACAGGTTGGAGGAGCTTGCTCACAGGTAGTTACCACTGCCGTTGCTGATCAGTTGGGAGTGGTAGGATGTACGAGCTGGTTTTATGGCCTGTTTGTATTCTTGCTGACGTTGCTCATACATCTGTGCATGTACAGTTAGCCCAGTTTCCTTATAATGTCGTTCTAGACGACACCCAGTTGCTTTCAGGTAGGAGATGTA
The DNA here is from genome assembly GCF_018296145.1 of Oncorhynchus tshawytscha. Taxonomy (NCBI): domain Eukaryota; kingdom Metazoa; phylum Chordata; class Actinopteri; order Salmoniformes; family Salmonidae; genus Oncorhynchus; species Oncorhynchus tshawytscha. The sequence goes on along the minus strand of NC_056450.1, from coordinate 18,281,694 downwards.
TTCAGTAAGCTGGGCAGTGTTTTATTGTTTTCAGACTCCTAAATTGAATGGAGCATTTCTTGGGCTGTGTGGGTAGGTAAGGGTGATGAGTTTATGGTCGGACAGCCCCGACACATTTCTTTTCAATTTGACGAGATCCACATTTGTGGTACAGACAATGTCCAGTGTATGGTAGTGCTGAGTGATTAGTGTTTTTTGAGGTCGGAACGGTTTTTGTTCGATTATTAAAAAAGAATCACGGATTTCGGTTTCGATTACTTTAAAAAAAAACATCAAATGTATTATGAAATAATGGCATTACAATCGTTTTAGAGCATTTTAATGGGAATTCCAAAGCCAAAAATAGTGAACAGAGAAAAACATAGAAAGTGAACATGCCAAAACATTCCATTGTCTCTGTCAGGTCCACATTGGGTAGACCTCAATAGAAGAATAGGAAATGACTATGAAATAATAAAATATTTCATTTGTGTATATTACTTTGTTTTTCCGAAAGGCTTGGCACATATATTACTTTGTTTTTCCGAAAGGCTTGGCACATAAATACTCAGGCTGACTGGCTTTCGTTCAGGTAAATTAGAAATAAGCACACTCAGGCTCTACGGAAGGCCAAAGTGTTTTACTTTAAGGAGCAGTTCTCTCTCTTTGGGTCTAACCCCAAGAAATTCTGGTAAACAGTGAACGACCTGGAGAATAAACAATCCTCCTCACAGCTACCCATGTCCCTTAATGTTTATGATGTGGTTGTTACTGACAAGGAGTGTATAGCTGAGCTCTTTAAAACCTGTTATGGCAAGGCGATCTCCTAGGGAACCCCCCATTCAGCTGAAAAGGTGGTGCAGGGAATTCAAAAATATTCTTTAGAAATATTTAACTTTCACACATTAACAAGTCCAATACAGCAAATGAAAGATAAACATCTTGTTCATCTACCCATCATGTCCGATTTTTAAAATGTTTTACAGCGAAAACACAACATATATTTATGTTAGACCACCACCAAATCAAAAAAGAAAACACAGCCATTTTTCCCAACCGAAGATAGTCACAAAAGCAGGATTAGAGAAAAAAATGAATCACTAACCTTTTGAAAATCTTCATCAGATGACACTCATATGACATGTTACACAATACATTTATGTTTTGTTCGATAATATGCATATTTATATCCACAAATCTCGGTTTACATTGACGCCATGTTCAGAAATGCCTCCAAAATATCCGGAGGAATTACAGAAAGCTACGCCAGATAACAGAAATACTCATCATAAACTTTGACTAAAGATACATGTTCTACATATAATTAAAGATACACTGGTTTTAATGCAAACGCTGTGTCAGATTTTTTTTAAACGTTACGAAAAAAGCCTACCATGCAATAATCTGAGACAGCGCTCAGACGTAAATATATTTCTCTGCCATGTTGGAGTCAACAGAAATACGAAATTACATCATAAATATTCCCTTACCTTTGATGATCTTTCATCAGAATGCAGTGCAAGGAGTCCTAGTTCCACAATATATCGTTGCTTTGTTCCATAATGTCCAATACTAGTGTCCAATTAGCTGCATTTGCTAGCACTTTCAGCTTACGTGCCCAAAAGCTGACGCTGGTCCAGGAGAACTCGGACGAAAACTTCAAAAAGATATATTCCAGGTCGAATAAACTGGTCAAACTAAGTAGAGAATCAATCTTCAGGATGTTATTTTTATATATATCCAATAACGTTCCAACCTGATCATACATTTTCATCTGCAGCCAAATGGAACAACGGTGACATCAACAGACAAATGCGCCACAGGGAAATTGCATTCTGCTAAGACAGTGACTATTTCCCCTCCCATTCGGTCAAAGTTCACACCAGAGGCTCCATCCCACGTTCTACTGAATGAGGACATCTAGTGGAAGGCGTAGGAAGTCCTAACATATCCATATCTTATTTGGAAGGAAAGGAGCGATGATGTCAAATTTGACCCACTTCTTGTTTGGAAGATTGCCTGCCCTATGAGTTCTGTTATACTCACAGACATAATTCAAACAGTTTTAGAAACGTCATAGTGTTTTCTATCCAATAGTAATAATAATATGCATATATTAGCAATCTAGGACAGAGTAGGATGCAGTTCACTATGGGTACGCAATTCATCCAAAGACAAAATACTGCCCCCGATCCCCAACAAGTTTTAATCACCACTTCACTAAGTCAGAATTCCTATTTTACTCAGCCATGCCTCCTTGCCTGTCCAATACTTCCTCTATCCCAGCCCTTCTAATGCGACTAGCCCTGATGCTCCTGCCTCTTTTTCCCCTGCCCCAGTACACAGCTTCTCCCTGCAGGCAGTCACCGAGTCTGTGGTGCTAAAAGAGCTCCTTTAACTTGACCCCAAAACAACATCTGGGTCAGATGGTTTAGATCCTTCCCAGCACCTATCATCGCCGAGCCTGTCTTTCCTCTCTGGGAAGGTTCCCAGTGCTTGGAAGGCAGCCACAGTGCATATTTGATTTAAAGGGGGAGATCAAGCTAATCCTAACTGTTACAGGCCAATTTCTATCTTGCCCTGTTTATTAAAAGTGTTGGAAAATCTTGTCAATAATTAACGGGACGGGATTTCTTGATGTCTATAGTATTCTCTTTGGTATGCAATCTGGTTTCCGCTCAGGTTATGGATGTGTCACTACAACCTTAAAGGTTCGAAATGATGTCACCACTGATCTTGATTCTAAGCAATGTTGTGCTGCTATTTCTATTGACTTGGCCAAGGCTTTTGACAGGGTAGACCATTCTATTCTTGTGGGTCGGCTAAGGAGCATTGGTGTCTCTGAGGGGTCTTTGGCCTGGTTTGCTGACTACCTCTCTCAAAGAGAGCACTTTGTAAAGCCAATGCCTGTCACCAAGGGAGTACTGTAAGGATCGATCCTAGGTCCTACGTTCTTCTCAATTTACGTCAACAACATAGCTCAGGCAGTAGGAAGCTCTCTCATCCATTTATATGTGGATGATAGTCTTATACTCAGCTGGCCCCTCCCCAGAGACTTGATTTCCTCTATTGTAATCATTCCTCTCTCACCCCAGCTGCCAAATTAACCTTGATTCAGATGACCATCCTACCCATGCTAGATTACAGAGACGTAATTTATAGATTGGCAGGTAAGGGTGCTCTCGGGTGGCTAAATGTTCCTTACCATTCAGCCATCAGATTGGACACAAATGCTCCTTATAGGACACATCACTGCACTCTATACTCCTCTGTAAACTGGCCATCTCTGTCAAGACGGTACTGTACATACTCATTGAACATTGGTCAATGTTTACATACTGTTTTACCAACTTCAAATATAAAAACTGTATTCTATTCAATGCTCATTCTATATAATTACTGCGGTACACATCTTTTCTACTCATATACTGTCAATAATTTCCATATGCACCATCATATACAGTGCCTTGCGAAAGTATTCGGCCCCCTTGAACTTTGCGACCTTTTGCCACATTTCAGGCTTCAAACATAAAGATATAAAACTGTATTTTTTTGTGAAGAATCAACAACAAGTGGGACACAATCATGAAGTGGAACGACATTTATTGGATATTTCAAACTTTTTTAACAAATCAAAAACTGAAAAATTGGGCGTGCAAAATTATTCAGCCCCCTTAAGTTAATACTTTGTAGCGCCACTTTTTGCTGCGATTACAGCTGTAAGTCGCTTGGGGTATGTCTCTATCAGTTTTGCACATCGAGAGACTGAAATTTTTTCCCATTCCTCCTTGCAAAACAGCTCGAGCTCAGTGAGGTTGGATGGAGAGCATTTGTGAACAGCAGTTTTCAGTTCTTTCCACAGATTCTCGATTGGATTCAGGTCTGGACTTTGACTTGGCCATTCTAACACCTGGATATGTTTGTTTTTGAACCATTCCATTGTAGATTTTGCTTTATGTTTTGGATCATTGTCTTGTTGGAAGACAAATCTCCGTCCCAGTCTCAGGTCTTTTGCAGACTCCATCAGGTTTTCTTCCAGAATGGTCCTGTATTTGGCTCCATCCATCTTCCCATCAATTTTAACCATCTTCCCTGTCCCTGCTGAAGAAAAGCAGGCCCAAACCATGATGCTGCCACCACCATGTTTGACAGTGGGGATGGTGTGTTCAGGGTGATGAGCTGTGTTGCTTTTACGCCAAATATAACGTTTTGCATTGTTGCCAAAAAGTTCAATTTTGGATTCATCTGACCAGAGCACCGTCTTCCACATGTTTGGTGTGTCTCCCAGGTGGCTTGTGGCAAACTTTAAACGACACTTTTTATGGATATCTTTAAGAAATGGCTTTCTTCTTGCCACTCTTCCATAAAGGCCAGATTTGTGCAATATACGACTGATTGTTGTCCTATGGACAGAGTCTCCCACCTCAGCTGTAGATCTCTGCAGTTCATCCAGAGTAATCATGGGCCTCTTGGCTGCATCTCTGATCAGTCTTCTCCTTGTTTGAGCTGAAAGTTTAGAGGGACGGCCAGGTCTTGGTAGATTTGCAGTGGTCTGTTACTCCTTCCATTTCAATATTATCGCTTGCACAGTGCTCCTTGGGATGTTTAAAGCTTGGGAAATCTTTTTGTATCCAAATCTGGCTTTAAACTTCTTCACAACAGTATCTCGGACCTGCCTGGTGTGTTCCTTGTTCTTCATGATGCTCTCTGCGCTTTTAACGGACCTCTGAGACTATCACAGTGCAGGTGCATTTATACGGAGACTTGATTACACACAGGTGGATTGTATTTATCATCATTAGTTATTTAGGTCAACATTAGATCATTCAGAGATGCTCACTGAACTTCTGGAGAGAGTTTGCTGCACTGAAAGTAAAGGGGCTGAATAATTTTGCACGCCCAATTTTTCAGTTTTTGATTTGTTAAAAAAGTTTGAAATATCCAATAAATGTCGTTCCACTTCATGATTGTGTCCCACTTGTTGTTGATTCTTCACAAAAAAATACAGTTTTATATCTTTATGTTTGAAGCCTGAAATGTGGCAAAAGGTCGCAAAGTTCAAGGGGGCCGAATACTTTCGCAAGGCACTGTACATATAGATGTAAATTCCAGACTGACATTACTTGTTCTAATACTTCTATATTTCTTTTTGTATTTGCGTGTGTTGTTTTGTTAGATATTACTGCACTGTTGGAGCTAGGAACATAAGTATTTCGACTAACCCACAATAAAATTAGCAAAATATGTGTACGTGACCTGTAACGGTTTTCTTCTGGTGAAAGAAAGGCGGACCAAAATGCAGCGTGGTTAGTTTTGTACATCTTTAATAAAGATGAAAATACAACAATCTACAAAACAAGAAACGTGAAAAAACCAAAACAGTCCTATCTGGTGCCACAAACACAAAGACAGGAACAATGACCCACAAGAGACCTAAAGAATATGGCTGCCTAAATATGGTTCCCAATCAGAGACAACGATAAACACCTGCCTCTGATTGAGAACCACTCTAGGCAACCATAGACTTACCTAGAGTACTACTCTAACCACAATCCCATACCTACAAACAACCCCAGACAAAACAAACCACATAAATCCCCATGTCACACCCTGGCCTCACCAAAATACTACCGAAAACACAGAATACTAAGGCCAGGGTGTGACAGTACCCCAAAGGAGCGGACTCCCAGCCGCCACCTAAATCCATTGGGGAGGGTCTGGGTGGGTGTCTGTCCATGTTGGCGGCTCTGGCACTGGACGTGGACCCCATTCCAACATAGTCTCTGTCCACCTCCTTCGCGTCCCTTGATTGGCGACCCTCGTCGCCGACCCAGGCCTACTAACCCCGGCCTACTAACCCCAACAAAGGGCCCACCTGGACTGAGGGGTAGCTCAGGACTGAGGGGAAGCTCAGGACTGAGGGGAAGCTCAGGACTGAGAGGAAGCTCAGGACTGAGAGGAAGCTCAGGACTGAGAGGAAGCTCAGGCAGGTTGATGGATCTGGCAGATCCTGGCTGACTGGCGGATCCTGGCTGAATGGCGGATCCTGGCTGAATGGCGGATCCTGGCTGACTGACGGCTCTGGGAGATCCTGGCTGACTGACGGCTCTGGGAGATCCTGGCTGACTGGCAGTTCTGGGAGATCCTGGCTGACTGGCGGCACCTGGCTGAATGGCAGATCTAACGGATCCTGGCAGACTGGCGGATCCTGGCAGACTGGCGGATCTGACGGATCCTGACAGACTGGCGGCTCCTGGCTGACTGGCGGCTCCTGGCTGACTGGCGGCACTGGCAGCCTGGCGGCACTGGCGGCTCCTTGCAGACTGGCGGCACTGGCGGCTCCTTGCAGACTGGCGGCACTGGCGGCTCCTTGCAGACTGGCGGCACTGGCGGCTCCTTGCAGACTGGCGGCACTGGCGGCTCCTTGCAGACTGGCGGCACTGGCGGCTCCTTGCAGACTGGCGGCACTGGCGGCTCCTTGCAGACTGGCGGCACTGGCGGCTCTTTGCAGACTGGCGGCACTGGCGGCTCCTTGCAGACTGGCGGCACTGGCGGCTCCTTGCAGACTGGCGGCACTGGCGGCTCCTTGCAGACCGGCGGCACTGGCGGCTCCTTGCAGACTGGCGGCACTGGTGCGCTGGGCAGACGGGTGGCTCAGGCGGCGCTGATGGCGCTGGGCAGACTGGAAGCTCCGGCAACGCTGGAGAGGAAGGCTCCGGCAGTGCTGGACTGAGGGGCTCTGGCGCCTCTGGACTGAGGGGCGGAAACTCCGGTAGCGCTGGACAGGCGGGCGCACCTGTGTTGATGGGACGTAGAGACAGCCTAGTGCGGGGTGCCGGCACTGGTGGTACCGGGCTGGGGACACGCACCTCAGGGCGAATGCCTTGCATACTATGCCAAACCAACAGCCTTCTCTCTATTCTGTCCAATACATCCTCAACACTCTCAGACTCAGCACTCAGCTTCGCCGACAGCTCCAATTCCATCCATGGCTCCTTACGGTAAACAGGGGGAGTTGGCTCAGGTCTGACTCCTGACTCTGCCACACTCTCCCTGTGCCCCCCCCCCCCAAGACATTTTTGGGGCTGCCTCTCGGGCTTCCAGACGCTCTGCCGTGCTAGCTCTTCCTGCTGCTGCTTTTGCTGCTGCTGCTGTTGCTCCTGCTGCACCTGTTGCTTCTCCTGCTGCTGCTGTTGCTGCTGCCTCTGTTTACCACGCCGCTTGGTCCTTGGTTGGTGGGTGATTCTGTAACGGTTTTCTTCTGGTGAAAGAGAGGCAGACCAAAATGCAGCGTGGTTAGTTTTGTACATCTTTAATAAAGATGTAAATACAACAATCTACAATCTACAGAATACTAAGGCCAGGGCGTGACATGACCAATAACATTTGATTTGATATGTATTCATTGGCCTGATGCCAAGGCTCAGTGAGGCAGAGAAAGTCTCGACATGTATCACTGATGATGTCATTCAGAAGTAAGCCTTTGTTGTTCATGGATCTTGCATTTAAAAGGCCCAGTTGAATGACCTGCGGGGCGGCCTGCAGAACTGTCCAGTGTCCTTTATCTTCCACCACCGGTGTGCATGATGTACTGCTCGCATTGCAAGTACACACAATAGACTTAAGTTTGTTCATTTGTTTCTTACCGCCCCACACATTTGCAATTTTCTTGTCTGTTTTTTTGTCAATTACAAAACTAGATTTAAGAAAAGTACATGTCTAAAGATACATTTTTCAAAATCGCCTGCTCCTGAACGTTCTCACTACTTAGAAAAACATAACGTTGTAGGGCTTTCTTCATGACCCTTTTTATCATGGTGGTAACAGTCATGTGAAGTAACATTGAAGTGGCAAGTGAAAATTCTATAGCAATATACTGTAGAGTGGGAAAACGGCGTTTGGATAATTAATAGACACTGCAGGAAATAAAACCGAAATAAAAACATCTGTTTTGTCCAGGGATTCAATTTGTTGTTGCCTAATTGTTTTTTTGTAGGTTTCCAAACTACTTTCCTTCCATCTCTAGCATTTCTTCTTATTATTTAGTTCCTTTGGCTTTGATGCGTCATGATTGAGTATTGCTCTTTTCAAGTAGACTGTGATTTTGAGATAACCACTTGTGCATTGGGGAAAGTAAAAGAAGCTTTTGCAATCACTCCCTTGAGTGCTGTGGCCAGCCTTTCCTGTGTTCTCGGGTCGTTTGTAGCTGTGTGTATTATTATGTGGCTGGGTGACCCTAGTTGGTTCTGGGTGACCCTCAACCTTCTGTCCTGAGACAGGAGGTCTAAGGTGCACTGGGTTTTTGGACACCAGAGTTTAGACACTGTGTTTGAGAAAAAGTGTATTTTCTTGTATATATTTCCCATTTGAGTCCATAAGTATTACAATCTGTGGCTTGTGTATGTCCTCAGTGGGTGTGGGGGGGGTTATCAGGGTGGCTGACAGGGGGGCTGCTCAGAGGGGGTTGGATCCCCCAGGCCTGGGGTTCTTCATTTGTCTGTCCTGCTGTGATGTCGAGGCACCCTATGGTCAGGGTCTGGGGTGGACTGTTCTGCTGTGGTGTCGAGACTTTGGTCAGGGTCTGAGGTGAGCTGTTCTACTGGCTTCTCTGCGAGGGTGGCCAGCTCTCTAATTGGTTGTTCTCTGTCACACGTCATCATTCTCACCTTCTACTCAAGCACTTTCACCTTCTCTTCTAGTGCTCTGTTCTTCTACTGCTCCTGCTCTTTCTCCAGTTGATGTTGTCTCACCACAGTCCAGAGTGAAGATATGTCTCTCTCCACCTCTCCAGGGTTGGTTGAGGGGGTGTTGTTGAGCTGGACTATTTTTTTGTTCTGACTGGAGTGTGTTCACATGCTGATCCAGCTCCACCTGCCGTACCTCCAGCTGGGTTAATTTATCCTTCATTTCAAGGAGGGAGTAGTACTCTGTGCTGGGAGGTTGACTTTCTGCGTGGGGTTGCTCGTCTGTGGCGTTGGATATTGAAGAGGTCTGGTCTGACACGCTCGGGGTGGGAGTATATTTTTCAAATGAGAGCTTATCCTGCTGAGCTATCTCTTTGATAATTATAAGTCCAGCTGAAACTGTTTGGGGTTGCCCTGTACCATTACTGTTCCAGACTTGTACAAGTTGACATGGGCTTTGTCAGAGTCCTCGTTACTGAGTATATACTGAGTTTCCACCCATCGCTAACACCCCCCTTTTAACAGGGGGGTAGTGTGTTAATAATATAGCACTGCGCCATGCCAGGGGATGGTCTGTGTGGAGATTAAGTTGCTTATGTTCCCATTTGTATAATAGTCAGCAAAAAGTGTCTGTTGATTTTCCATAAGGAGCTTCTTTTTGTACTTTTTTGTGCCTTATCATTTTTTATATCCAGACTGTACTGTATTGTAATGACCTCTGAATAGCAGGAGGGGGCTTCAAATGCCTCTGCATTTGGGTGGGGTAGGCTGTGAAACTCTTCTGCCATTGTTGGGCTCAAGGGCTTTGACACCTTTCACTTCACACCTCAGTGCTAATTGAAGCTGCAGTCAGATATGTTCTGTCTAAGCAAGCTTGGTAGCCTTAACTTGGCATTCAATCATTATAAAATATATAATTGTAATGTATTTTTCTTCTTTGCTTTAAAAGTAGATTCAGACTAAACATGACACTCACTCAGTTCCAGGTTGGATGGTGTTTTCAGGTTTCTGTTTGTTTGCTAGAGCATTTGCTGTATAGCTTGGAAATGAGTATCTTTGGTAGAAGGAATCATTCCATGTTATTTTGTCCAAAATCAGATTGTGGGTTTGGAGTTTTGATTTGGAGTGGTTATGCCAAAAAAAATCCAAGTTTATCTCACTCTAAATCTATATTTTTGTATAAACATGCTGAAAAATGCAGAAGCTCATCTGCTCAACTCTCTTTCTTCTGTCTTCAGTGTGGACCTCTAACGGTCGTCTCGCGCCGAACTGCGTATATGCAGGCCATCAAATCAAAGGCATTCCTTCGATATAAATTTGTTTTTGACGAAAATGAAAACATGTCAGTGTGTCACTTTCACAAGGTTGGAGTAATAACATGTTCAACTACTTAACCTCTCTTGGGTAGGGGGCAGTATTTTCACGTCCGAATGAAAAGCGTGCACAAAGTAAACTGCCTGTACTCAGGCCCAGAAGCTAGGATATGCATGTAATTTGTAGATTTGGAAAGAAAACACTCTAAAGTTTCTAAAACTGTTAAAACGTTTGTGAATATAACAGAACTGATATGGCAGGCGAAATCCCGAAGACAAACCATCCCCCAAAAATATTCAGCCTACCACTGTTTCCAATGGCTTTCATGTGTATTATGAGGCGAAGTCCTCCCAGATTGCAGTTCCTAGGGCTTCCACTAGATGTCAACAGTCTTTAGAAAGAGTTTCAGGCTGGTTTTTGGAAAAATGAGCTAGAAGTAGTAGTTTTTCTAAGTGGCTCCCATTTTGGCTGTAGTGTTTCCATGCGCGTGGATGAAAGCGGGTTCTTTGTTATTTATCTCCGGTAATGAACATACTATTCTCCGTCTTAAATTTGATCATTTATTTACGTATTGGGGTACCTGAGGTTTGTTTATAAACGTTGTTTGACTTATTTGGATAAGTTTATTGGTAACATTTGGGATTAATTTTGTATGCATTTTGAAGGAGGGAAACCGGTGGATTATTGAATGAAGCACACTAGCTAAACTGAGTTTTATGGATATTAAGAAGGACTTTATCAAACAAAAGGACCATTTGTGATGTAACTGGGCCCTTTTGGAGTGCCAACAGAAGAAGATCCTCAAAGGTAAGGCATTTATTATAACGCTATTTCTGACTTTCGTGTCACACCTGCCTGGTTAAAAAATGTTTTTCATGCTTTTGTATGCGGGGCACTGTCCTTAGATAATCGCATGGTGTGCTTTCGCCATAAAGCCTTCTTGAAATCTGACACAGCGGCTGAATTAACAAGAAGTTAAGCTTTATTTTGATGCATAATACTTGTATTTTCATGAATGTTAAATATTTATATTTCTGTCATTTGAATTTCGCGCTCTGCAATTTCACCGGATGTTTATACATTGGCTCGAATCTAGGTTGTGCCTTTAGATTTTGAGAAAATCAACAACTAAGGAATAATCTTTTAAGGTTTAAAATTGTTTCACAGCTCTTCTCTAGTCTCTGCCTCTTATAAACAGTATGTGAGAAAAGCAACTCAAAGATAAACACAGAACCCTGCAGGGAAATAGGGTAAGAGACTAGTCAGACATACCCCTATAAATCAACTTGGGGAGTGGATATTTACTGCTGAGCATTTAGAAAACACTGGAACTATTGTATCTCTCTTGCAAGTTTGTATAGCTGTGTATACATGGGTTTGGTCTGATGAGTAGAAGGTAATGACATATGCAGTGACATCACTAGGGCTGGACTTCGGGCTTAATAAAATAACATGGGACTTTTCCTATTTTGCAGAACTCAGGAGAGACATCAGTTGTATGTATAATGCTTGATGTTTGACTTCTGTCTACAGCTGTATTTTGATTTTAAAAATTGTTCTGAGTTATAAGTGCACATTTTGAGTGTTCCTAATTTGTTAAGTAAATAAAATGGTGCACAGAAAAACAGAAACAACATTTGGCGAGCTTGCCAGGGGGGAGTGAGTGCAACACTACTGGACGGAACCTGAACCCCCTTCTCTGATCACCAAATTGTAAGGTAAGCAGACACCTTTTTTATCGAAGTGTGTAATTTAAAAGAAGTGAGTGTTCAGTGTTTCGCTGGTATGTAAAAGTGCCGCCTCCTTCTTGTAATTATGAAAACAAAGGAACCTAAAATGTGCATGTATCAGTCAATGAATGTGTGGTAATTGTTGTATGTCAATGTGTGTTATATGTTATATGTATTAAAAACAGTAGCTCGCCTAGTTGCGCGTTGGGGTGCTGGGGTATCTTCCGGAAGGGTACTCAAGAGTAGGTAGGAGCAGAAGCTGTATCTAGCGTGAAAGTTCTGAAACAGGCGATAACCTATGGGACACATGAGATAAGTTGTTTAATTAGTGACAGAAGCTGTATCTGAGAGAACAGTTCTGAGCAGGCAATAACCTATGGGGCACCTGGATGATAGAAATAATATATTGTCTGTCCTTATATGTTTGTTTGGTGTGAGTGAAATGCGCAGTGGGTGGGGAGATAAACAAATCGAGAATTTGTTATTTGGTCTGAGGACTGAGAGTCGGTGTAAGTGGATTTTTGATAAAGAGGAGGATGAGGAACAATATATAGATAAAGGCATTCAATTGGAATAGTATAAGTGAGGGCGGCAGGAAGGAGTTCTGTCATTGTATAAGAAAAGGCAGGTTTGATAAAGATAATACCTATAAAACATGTATTACCCTACACCCTGAGGAACTAGTAATACCCTCAACATATTTTGTATTCGTTGAAATTCAACCTATAATTACTTGTAGAAGGATGGTTAAGGAGCCTTTTAAGTGGAATTGTGGAGAGGTTGTGTTTTATGGACATATAAGAAGACAGTGGATGAAATAGAGTTCAAACTGATACAACACCCACTGACATTATTGCAAGTTAGATAATAGGTAGGAAAGGCTAACATATGGCACCTACACCATTATCATTACACGGCTGACTGTCAAATAAAACCTAACTGACGCTCACCATGTCCGCAAAGGCCTGTAAATGGGTTTTTATTAGGTAATTGTAACGATTGTCGTCGGGAGAAGGAGAAGAGGACCAAGGCGCAGCGTGGTAAGTGTTCACGTTATCTTTTAGGAACAGAAACACTAAACAAAATAACAAAGAGAATGAACGAAAACGAAACAGTCCTGTCAGGTGCAGAAACACAAAACAGAAAACAACTAACCACAACCCATAGTGGGAAAACAGGCTGCCTAAGTATGGTTCTCAATCAGAGACAATGATCGACAGCTGCCTCTGATTGGGAACCATACCAGGCCAAACACAGAAATACAAAACATAGAATGCAAAACAGAATGCCCACCCCAACTCACACCCTGACCAAACTAAAACAGAGACATAAAAAAGGAACTAAGGTCAGGACGTGACAGTAATGGCCCAATGGTGGAATAAAAAGTTAGGAGTAGGACAGAAGGTATTTGAATAAAAGGTTAAACATATTTGTTAGTGACACTTTCCTACCATAGGATAGTGTAGGAAATGTACAACCCTTGTATACCAGTAAAACTATTACAAGGAAGTTGAGTTCTGTAGAGATTTGCGGACGACACAACGGTGGTAGGCTTGATTACCAATAACGACGAGACGGCCTACAGGGAGGAGGTGAGGGCCCTCGGAGTGTGGTGTCAGGAAAATAACCTCACACTCAACGTCAACAAAACTAAGGAGATGATTGTGGACTTCAGGAAACAGCAGAGGGAACACCCCCCTATCCACATCGATGGCACAGTAGTGGAGAGGGTAGCAAGTTTTAAGTCTCAGGAGGCTGAAGAAATTCGGCTTGTCACCAAAAGCACTCACAAACTTCTACAGATGCACAATCGAGAGCATCCTGGCGGGCTGTATCACCGCCTGGTACGGCAACTGCTCCGCCCTCAACCGTAAGGCTCTCCAGAGGGTAGTGAGGTCTGCACAACGCATCACCGGGGGCAAACTACCTGCCCTCCAGGACACCTACACCACCCGATGTTACAGGAAGGCCATAAAGATCATCAAGGACATCAACCACCCGAGCCACTGCCTGTTCACCCCGCTATCATCCAGAAGGCGAGGTCAGTACAGGTGCATCAAAGCTGGGACCGAGAGACTGAAAAACAGCTTCTATCTCAAGGCCATCAGACTGTTAAACAGCCACCACTAACATTGAGTGGCTGCTGCCAACACACTGACACTGACACTGACTCAACTCCAGCCACTTTAATAATGGGAATTGATGGGAAATTATGTAAATATATCACTAGCCACTTTAAACAATGCTACCTTATATAATGTTACTTACCCTACATTATTCATCTCATATGCATACGTATATACTGTACTCTATATCATCGACTGCATCCTTATGTAATACATGTATCACTAGCCACTTTAACTATGCCACTTTGTTTACATACTCATCTCATATGTATATACTGTACTCGATACCATCTACTGTGTCTTGCCTATGCTGCTCTGTATCATCACTCATTCATATATCCTTATGTACATATTCTTTATCCCCTTACACTGTGTATAAGACAGTAGTTTTGGAATTGTTAGTTAGATTACTTGTTGGTTATTACTGCATTGTCGGAACTAGAAGCACAAGCATTTCGCTACACTCGCATTAACATCTGCTAACCATGTGTATGTGACAAATAAAATTTGATTTGATTTAGATTTCCATAGAAAATGACTTTGTGACGCTATCACCAGGGGACACTGGTGAATAATATATTACTGTTACTCTACACCCTTAAGATATAATATTAGGAATTGATGTCTAGCATGCGGTTGTCTATGTGAGGCCCGTGTGTGAAATATATTTGAGTTTAGTAGAACCATTTACTATAACCTGGATTAAGTGAGAGTAGAATTATGATTACAGTGTCACCCACTGTTTTTTAACACACACTGAAAGGAGATAGAGAAGAATTTATCTAGGCATATTCATACATATTACACCTACTTTAGAATAAGCCTATAGAAATTGGAAAACACATTACACGCAGACTATCTAAATAAAAAGCCGGAGCACCATGGCGCAGTCAATCCAGAATGAGGAGATAGGAGCAATGAAGCCTGTCACGCCTACTGAATATATGCAAAACAAGTTTCCTGCTGTGGAATTTACGTTCACTTTTAAGAAATGGCATGTCTGGACAGAGATGGCAGGAGAAAATAGATATCCAATGGCTGGTTCATTCAACAAGACTAGGATGGATTTAGTCAAGGAGATAATTCAGACAGGAAGAATGGGCATGAAGTGAAGTGCCCTTGTATCAGAAACTGTGATGGGAATGATGATGCTGGAGGGACAGATCTTTACGAACAAGGCTACCGAGACCAAACTAAAGCTGGAGGAAACAATAGAGTGCAGAAGAAAAGAAAAGTGTCAGACAGAGGCAGAACAGCAGTACTCCCCACCGCCCCGCTGCCATATGGGAATCAACCCAGAGGACCCCTGGGTGACTATACACAGATCTACCCTCTCATACCACTGACAGAAGAAAATGGAGAAGCAACCACAATTATCCTCAAGGGGACTCTGAAGGAGGTGGATGACACATCAGCAGCAACAAGTGACATGAGAACAATAGAATTGGATGAAAGAAAGAAAAACAAGGCACAGTTCCTGGAGGGAGTTTCCCTCACCACCCCAACTCACTCCACAAAAAGGAACAGACTGGAAGACCCTAGACATCTGCTCAAGTTGTTTCTACAGGCTCACCACAACCACAGCCTGCAGCTCCCCCACAGTCACATTAGTCACACCTGTGAACCTGGTGCCTGCAGGGTATGTGCTTTTCACCACTCAGCATTATGGTGACCCACAAACATGGACTGGAAGAGGAGGTGGGCCCGCCAGAGCCCTTCGTGAATGGAACAACACTCAATGCTGGACCTGTGGGCAGTTGGGGCATGTGAGTTCGCAGTGTGGGGGAAATGGAAGAGGTTACAACAGGGGCAGAGGAAACTTTGGGCCTGGCAGAGGAAGAGGAAACGTTGTGAATGACAAAGGACAGCCATGGCCAATGGGAAATCAGAACACCAACAGTTCTTATTTCCCTCAGAATCAACAATGAAGGCTCCCGATTCCCCTGCTTCAGTATGAATTCAATGATGGAGGAGAAGAGCCAATGGTTACTCTTATTGTTAATGGACATGACCTACCATTTCTAACAGACATTAGAGCTCACTGTTCCTGTATAGGCAAACCTGGACAAGTTGTTTGGGCTTCTCTGAGCAAATCAATAACAGGGACATTGGGACAGCCCAGGAAAGACTTGTTTGATGAACCTCTGCTTGACTCTGACATGGTGCTGTTCATTGATGGTTCTGTCTATATAGATCAAAGCACAGGGAAGAAACATGTAGGATTTGCTGTAGTAGATGTGGAAGGTGATATTGAGGTTATACGGCCCCTACCAGACCATTTATCAGCGCAACAGGCAGATTTATTAGCTCTGAACACAGCTTGTGAATTGGGGGAAGGGAAGGCCCTTACTTTCTACTCAAACTCAGCATATGCTAGTAGGGTTTGGAAAGCAAGAGGGTTTGTTAATACCACAGGAACACCTTATGTTGAACAGTTGATTGAAGCTATGTGAAAACCGAACACATTGGCTATTGTTAAGGTTGAGGCACACACAGGTTGGTGTGATTATGCTAGAATTGGTAACAGCATAGCTGATGAGGAGGCCACATTGGCTGCTACCCGTTATCACACACATGCATTCTATTTTTAGTCGTTTGTGTCATTTGAAACTACTGATCTTGATAAATAGCAGCAGGCTGATATTTTCAATCACCAAGTGTGAAGGGAGAGAGTGTGTGCTCTCTGTCCTAGGTCTGGCTTATGGCTACATCTTTTGTCTGGCATGCACTGTTTACCATCAACCATGATGTTTAATATTTGCTAATTGGCTTAGGGAGTTGAGCCATTCATCAAAGGAGGGATATGGAGGAGGAGAAGATTTAAGGAGGAGAAGATTTAGGTGGAGAAAATTTAGGTGGAGAAGACTTTGGCCCAATGGTTTTGCAAAAATTTGAATCGGCACGTATAAAAAACCCTGTTCATTTATCACTGGGTGACATGTTTGTTATATAACATAGACAAGGGAACTCCAATGCAACCAGGGAAGTTCCACACTCCAAAATGACCTTTTGTCCACCTTGCTATGGATTTCATAGACATGATAGAACGAAAACAAAGAAAGAAATACTGCCTGGTGATAATTAACATGTTTACCAGGTGGGTGGAACAATC
Organism: Oncorhynchus tshawytscha; assembly: GCF_018296145.1. Lineage (NCBI taxonomy): Eukaryota > Metazoa > Chordata > Actinopteri > Salmoniformes > Salmonidae > Oncorhynchus > Oncorhynchus tshawytscha. Next base: position 18,264,749 of record NC_056450.1, on the reverse strand, counting down.
CCACCACCAACTGCGTTGCACGAACAGTTGCAAAATTCCTAGTCAGGGAAATTATACTCAGGTTCGGAGTGCCTGAGGTTTTGTCTGCAGACAATGAGACCCATCTCATAGGAGATGTGTTTGCCCAAATGGCCAAAATGATTGGTGTTGACCAGAAGTTTGTGTCCATCTATCATACGTGGAGTAACGGGATTACAGAGGGCTAATCAAATGATTAAAGGGGGGCTTGCATAAGCCTGCCATTCCACAGAAATTAGCTGGGTGAAATGCTTGCCCTTGTCCCGATGAAAATGTGCAGGAGCCTTAACAAAGGTATTGGGTGTACACCTTATGAAATGTTAACAAGATGACCAATGAACACCCCAGGGGTGAGTCCTATGACTGACCGACAGATAGACATAACTGAGACACAGTGTGACCATCTTGAGTACATGAAGGAACTAACTTCTGTTGTAAGTTTTCTCAACTCTTACACTAGGAAAGCAGCGGAACCAATCCCAGGTGAGGATCCAGATGCTCTGACCATCTGCATAGGAGACTGAGTGAAACTACGAGTCCATAAAAGAAAATGGAACCAGCCAAGATGGCTAGTTCTGTGTCCTCCTACTTGGAGGCTGAGATCCACCGATGAGGAGGGACCAGAGGAGATACGGGGGAGACCACAGCCAGAGGGCCGAGACCAAAGGCCAGAAGAACCAACAGAAGGTTCATCCACAGAACCTGAAGAGTCATCAGAGGTGTCAAGGACACCATCATACACACACACACACACACACACACTATGGTTGTGAAACAAGAAAATCGCAACCGTGGAAACACACATGCAGGGTATTTATTGCTCTCCAAATCCTACTCGTTCCCTTTGTGGACGGGCATGTGGAGAATAATAAATGGGTGAAAGCAGTGACATTCATGGGATTATTGGGGAATGTGGATGTAGGCAACACCACTAATTACCTGTCTTAAACAGGCCTAAAAACAGGTAGTAGTTTTTAAAAATGGATAGTAGTTTTGATGTACTGGATGGGCAACAACTGATAACTAGAGGAAATATGTCAAACATAGGCTAAGGCATGTGGACACCTCCTGGTCATCTCTGGATCTGTGGGGGTAATGGCTAAATCCCCCCCCAGCACCCATGGGGAAATCAGACCATAACGTTATCCATCTCTACAGGCCCCAGGTGAAATTCAAGGATTGCTTTTGATGTCACAGACGGCGAGGTGTTCTTTGACTCATGCAGAGATCCCCCACGAGTTGACAGACAGCATTGCATCATACATCCAGTTCTTTGAGGATACTGTCATTAATACAAAAACTGTCCGAGTATTTCCCAACAACAAGCCCTGGGTGTCTCAAGACTTGAAAATATGCCTCAATGAAAGAAAGTTTGCATTCCTGAAAGGAGATACTGATGCTGTAAAGGAGAATGAAAATGAATTCAGGTCAAAAATATGGAATTCAAAAAAGGACTTCAAGGATAAAGTGGAGCAGAGGTTCTGTACAGAAAATCCAAGACAAACATGGGAAGGGCTTAATGTAATGATGGGAAGAGAAAGAGAGAACAATAATATGGCAGACTGTTCATCTTTTGTAAACGACCTAAACTGTTTTATGGAAGATTTGATACTGTTGATTTAAAGACGAATGTAAACCAGTATGTGAGAGTATCCCCGAATGCTCTCCTGTCCAGATAACAGAGAACGAGGTGGACTCATGCTTGTCAAATATTAAGCCACACAAAGCACCGGGCCCAGACTACGGGGCAAAGTACTGAAGGTTTGTGCCGACCAGCTCAAGGGAGTTCTCACACGACTGTTTCAACTCCTGCTGAGCACCTGTACAGTGCCAAAATCCTGGAAGGTGTTGGCCATTGTATCGGTGCCTAAGAAATCCCCAAATGACCTTCGACCTGTTGCCCTCACGCCCCTTTCGGCCAAATGCATGGAAAGGGTTGTCAGTAAGCACCTTACCCTTTCCATAGCAGATCAACTGGACCCATTACAGTTTGCCTATGAGGCACAGAGGGGGACTGAGGATGCTATCCTGACCTTGGTGAACATGGTGGCTAGTCACCTTTAATATGCAAAATCAACATGCAAAATCATATCCACACATTTTATTTATTGATTTTAGTTCAGCTTTCAATACAATGCAAATACACATACAGCTGAAATGACTACTGGACCAGAATGTCAACAGAGGTCTCACAGGTTGGATCAAACACTTTTTATCTGATCGCCCACAGAGGGTCCTCATGAATGTGGCCCTCTCTGATGAACTGAACCTGAACACAGGGGCGCCCCAGGGGTGTGTCCTTTCACCGTTGTTGTTCTCTATCTACACTAACTAGATGAAGATCCGAGGAAACAATGTGAGCCTTTTTAAGTACGTGGATGACATGGCTCTGGTAGGACTCTTTTTAAAGATGCTACGTCAGATGGGGACAGCTATTTTAAACAGACCAACAACCTTCAAGAATTATGTCGGTCAAGTGCCTTCCACATCAATGTGGAAAAGACAAAGGAGCAGATCATCAATGGTAACAGATTACCAATGTCCCAACCACTCTCTCTGAACGACCAACCAGTGGAGGTGGATGAGTGTTTTAAATACCTAGGGACACATATTGATAACAAGCTGAGTTTTACAGAGAATGCAGAGAGTTTTTTTTTTAAAGCAAGCCAACGCCTGTTCTTAATCAGGAAATTAAAGGGGTTTGGGGTCAGCCAGGATGTTCTGGAGAGGGTGTACAGCAGCTTGGTGGAGAGCATCCTCACGTTCAATATGACAGTCTGACAGTACGGTAATCTGAGCGTGAGGTAAACACAGCCAGCAAAGTAATTGGTTGACCACAGGCACATTTGAGCATTCTGTTCCACAAGTCAACCATAAAGAAGGCACTGGCTGTCGTTGGTGACCCCTCCCACCCTCTACACCCTCAGTTTGAGAGGCTTCCCTCTGGCCGGAGCTTCAGAATGCCCATGGACAAGAAGAACGTGTTCAAACATTCATTTGTTCCTTGTTCTGTTGGACTACTAAATGCAAAGTAAATTGTAGCGGTATATATACTTATGTATCTAGTGCAGTTGAGACAGTGATCGGTTGAATGTATTAATGTTGTTGTAGGTGTTGTTAGTGTATGCAACATGATGGACTGACTGGTTTAAATGTGTATGATGTGAGAATGTACTGTAATGAAGGTGATGCCAAAGAAAAATGTCCATCCTGGATGGACAATAAAGTTTTATTCTATTCTATTCTATTCTATTCTATAGCTTACCATAGCTATTGAGCTACTGTACATCGTTGCTTTGTACTTTGAGAGGTAATACTTTTCTGGTGAATTAAAATGTCAAGCAGTTCAGTAGTTTACTTAATTCAGAAAATAGCATATTCCTGCGATCATCCTTTACACTAAGCAAAATCCTATTTAACTGTTTTCATCCCGTCCTATGGTGAAATTATTAGCGTCCTATGGTGAAATGATCCAGCGATCTGAGTTCAAATCTCAGTAGGACCTTGTCCTTTTGAGACACACAGAGTGCTGATATCACTGTGCAAAAATTCTAAAAGCTAACACTGTGTGACTGTGGATCAAACTGCATTGATTCATTCCTGCATAGGTTTGCAAAACTACTGGTGTCGCGATACTGATGGTTTCTCTACACTGATGGCTTCTACTGTTGTGGCTAGATGGAGTACAGCATTTCAGCTAAGCTTAAACCTTTTCCTAATTATCCTAACCTGCTACTTTAATTATCCTAAGGTTAGTGCTATCCATGATCCTTGGGATGCCACTACCCTAAACCCTAACCCCTACCGTTACCCTAAACCTAACCCTTACTTGAACCATTTTACATTTCAACTTCAATGGGGAAGTGTCTGGGTTGGGAAGTCCCAAGTATACCGGATAGCAAGGATCATTCTCCTAACCAGCTGCTACATTAAAGGAAGACTCAGCTAAATTACGTTGCTGCGAGCAGCACCACAGATAATAGCAGTACCACAGATGATAGCCATATTCGAGAGCATCAAAACCGTGATGTATCATGGGTAAATTGTGGCTGACTGACTGAACTACAAATAATAATAATTTGTTATTTATGATACAAGGTGATTTGTAGATCAGTCAGTCGGCAGTCGACCTGCACTGTCGGAGGCAATGTCGAACAAGCCCATTGCGAGGAGCAAGATGCAAGTCTTCGCTCCCACTGTGGTAGGTACAGGACCAAAACAGTGAAGTTTAGGCTTGTGTTTCACAGCTCTTAGTTGTGGTAATTGACCCACTATGCTGTTTACTTCTCACCTACGTCACAGATGGAACAAGTAGCCTGATGTGTCACCGGATTTATAAATCTGAAGCATCCGGTTGGAATTTCCTCTCCCCACCAAATATGGCAAGGATATGAAGCCCAGTGGCTGGCCGTGTGATAGTAGGGAGCGAGATGGAGCCAGGCAGGCATTCTGCTGATTTTCTGGTAGAAGAAAAGCCCATTCTCAATACAGTTTTCGGTTCCCAAAACAATAATATTTTATGAACAGAGTGCACTAAGTTTTGTAGACTTGACCATTTGTCAGTTTCAAAACAATGGTGTCGTTTGCAAGGGAGAATTTTGAGTGATTGCTCACGAACACTTTACAGAGAAGGCGTTCCCTAACGCCAATAGGCTCTCACTAGCTTGTGCTGAGCTCTGCCCACCTCCTTGCTTGTTATGCCCATTATGTTTCATTTGCTCCCATAGAAAACAGATACATTCTCAGTTTAGTTATAAATATATTTGTCACAGAGATGAGTCTTTTAATTCTCCATCTAGCCGCAATGTAGAAGAAGTCAGTATTTCAAAGTTAGAGGAATTCAGTCAGTAAATGGTAACTTTGGTAATTACAAAAACAATGTTTGACTTTTTTTATATATTGTGTCTGTGTCCATATTATCCATGAGTTTCTAGACTATATGGATCAGGAGAAAATAGCCAAACTAATTCAAAAAGCATCTGAACAATTAACTCTGCAACTCAACCAACTAATTACTTTTTTTTCAACACTGCCACCAGGTTTGTGCCAAAACATTTACAATAGACATTGATATAGTAAAATAAATAAAAGTGCATATAAATATAAAGGAGTTTTCATGCTGAAATCCTTTTATTAAACCAATGGTATTTGCTAAGTTGAAGTGTTATATTTAGGATAATGTTTTACAGCTTTGTAATTATATATATATATATATATATATATATATATATATATATATATAGGCAGTTGAAGTCAGAAGTTTACATACACTACATTTAAACTCAGTTTTCACAATTTCTGACATTTAATCCTAGTAAAGATTCCCTGTTTTAGGCCAGTTAGGATCACCACTTTATTGTAAGAATGTGAAATGTCTGAATAATAGTTGAGAGAATGATTTATTTCGGCTTTTATTTCTTTCATCACATTCCCAGTGGGTCAGAAGTTTACATACACTAAATTCTTATTTGGTAGCATTGCCTTTAAATGGTTTAACTTTGGTCAAACGTTTTGGGGAGCCTTCCACAAGCTTCCCACAATAAGTTGGGTGAATATTGGCCCATTCCTCCTGACAGAGCTGGCGTAACGGAGTCAGGTTTGTAGGACTTCTTGCTCGCACACGCTTTTTGAGTTCCGCCCACAAAATTTCTATAGGATTGAGGTCAGGGCTTTGTGATGGCCACTCCAATACCTTGAATTTGTTGTCCTTAAGCCATTTTGCCACAACTTTGGAAGTATGCTTGGGGTCATTGTCCATTTGGAAGACCCATTTTCGACCATGCTTTAACTTCCTGACTGATGTCTTGAGATGTTGCTTCAATATATCCGCATAATTTTACTCCTCACGATGCCATCTATTTTGTGAAGTGCTCCAGTCCCTCCTGCAGCAAAGCATCCCCACAACATGATGTTGCCACCCCCGTGCTTCATGGTTGTGATGGTGTTCTTCGGCTTGCGAACTTCCCCCTTTTACCTCCAAACATAACGATATTCATTACAGCCAAACAGCTATATTTTTATTTCATCAGACCAGAGGACATTTCTCCAAAGTACGATCTTTGTCCCCAGTTGCCGTTACAAACCGTAGTCTGGCTTTTTTTAATGGCGGTTTTGGAGCAGTGGCTTCTTCCTTGCGGAGCAGCCTTTCATGTTATGTCAAATTAGGACTTGTTTTACTGTGGATATAGATACTTTTGTACCGGTTTCCTCCAGCATCTTCACAAGGTCATTTGCTGTTGTTCTGGGATTGATTTGCAATTTCCTCACCAAAGTACGTTCATCTCTTCCTGAGCGGTAGGACGGCTGCGTGGTCCCATTGTGTTTATACTTGCGTACTATTGTTTGTACAGATGAATGTGGTACCTTCAGGCGTTTGGAAATTGCTCCCAAGGATGAACCAGACTTGTGGAGGTCTACAATTTTTTTTTTTCTGAGGTCTTGGCTGATTTCTTTTGATTTTCCCTTGATGTCAAGCAAAGAGGCAGTGCGTTTGAAGGTAGGCCTTGAAATATATCCACTAGTACACCTCCAATTGACTCAAATGATGTCAATTAGCCTATCAGAAGCTTCTAAAGCCGTGACATCAATTCTGGAATTTTCCAAGCTGTTTAAAGGCACAGTCAACTTAGTGTATGTAAACTTCTGACCCACTGAAATATAAGTGAAATAATCTGTCTGTAAACAATTGTTGGAAAATTGCTTGTGTCATTCACAAAGTAAATGTCCTAACCGACTTGCCAAAACTATAGTTTGTTAACAAGGAATTTGTGGAGTGGTTGAAAAACGAATGTTCTTCTAAGTGTAAGTAAACTTCCGACTTCAACTGTATTTATGGGTAGAATCTACTGTACACCAAAACCAATTAGCTAAGGTGCTAGATGGAAAATTGTAAACTGGAGAAACAGTCAGATGATAATTTATTTAAATACAGGCTAAGTTTTTTTTAATCGACTTTCAGAGAATATTTATAATAACGGAGCTGTGAGTCAGGAAGCAGCTGAAACGTTTACTAAAACAGCGAAACCAGTAACGAGACAAATCCAATTCCATGTATCGGCTACATGCCGATAAACAAAAACAATAACTGGTGGGAAAACATAAGGGAGTGACATATAAAGGGGAGGAAATGATGACGGTAATGAAGTCCAGGTGTGAATCATGAACAGGTGTACATAATGATGAGTGCCAGGTGTGTGTAATGATGAATCCAAGGACCGTTCGTTAGTATTCTGGCGATGTCGTATGCCGGAGGAGAGGAACAGAAGAGGATGTGACAATATTCCCACAAACAATTATGGAGTGCAACTCTTCACGTTGCACGGTAGGCCTTCTGTTCATCATCTTCAATATCTGCAATAAATGGGAACATCACCCAACTAAAGACCTACGTCTGGAACGTCAATTACCTACATTATGTGGACGCCTCATGAACTGCTCTCAACCTGTACCAATAGTGTATCATAAGGAATTGCCATTACATCCAATTTAGGCCAGCATTATTTGTAAGGTTCATGTGATCAAGTATGTACTTTAGGCTTCTCTCCACATTAAAAAAAGCTACCTAACCTAAGACAAAGAGCAGTAACACCAGCCCCTAAAAAGTAACTTTAATTTCTAAGACAGGATTGATACAGGCCCTTATCCACCTAAGATGAAAGGAGTCTGGGAAAAACACCAGCCCATTTTTAATAGCAATCTCTATGGTTTGCAAGAAATATCCCCTTTCGACTTGCAAGTTTAACTAAAGTTAATGAGTGTCCGTTTTTAACAAAAGCTTTTCACTCCTTATTTATTTTAATACATTGAGCGAATCAGACCTACATTGTAAAAAAAAATATCCCCAAAACCATTATTCAATGGACAAGAAAACTCTAGCACAAACCAAAATGATACATTTTTATTAAATTATTTTTTTACACTTAGAACACAATTTTTTTGGAAGTTAGTGGAATGTTTTTCATACACTGCATAGTAAATTCTCCCCACTACACACATACAGAGTATGCACAGTTCAACTGCAGCTCAGCGGTATAATACATGTATCCTCTTTGATTTTTCAAAGATTGTGTATAGCAACTCAATATACAAGATTCGCTAAAGCATAAGGAAGTAACACTGGATAAAAAGTGTTGTGTCAGACATAGGGCATTCCCTCATCACAGGTTCTACTATTAGAGATTCAAAGCACACACTTTTCCTCATTGTGTTGTATTCCTTATACACTGTCATCTTACTTGCCTCAGAGAACTTAACATTCAGCAGTCAGAACTATGCCAAGTTAAGCAGTCATTTCATGTTTCTAAAAAAGGCAAGCTTATGTAACACATTTAAATAATAAGTTCAACTTCATTAAAGTTACAGAAAATACTGATTAAAACTTTACAATATAGCCTTAGCCGTGTCAGTAATAAAAAATAATTAAAGGACACCAGAAATTCCTAATATACCAACACTTACAGTGCCAAGAGAAAGGATGTAACCCTAACAATAGACAAACAGTGTCTAATAACACACAAATTGTATTTTTCCTTGTCTATATTGAATACATAATTTAAACATTCAGTGTAGGTTGGATTAAGTATGTGAACCACTAGGCTAATGACTTCGCCAAAAGCTAATTGGAGTCAGCTAACTTGGGGTTCAATCAATGAGACGAGATTGGAGATGTTGGTTAGTGCTGCCTTGCCCTATAAAAAAACCTCAACATTTGAGTTTGCTATTGACAAGAAGTATTGCCTGATGTGAACCATGCCTCGAACAAAAGAGATCTCAGAATACCTAAGATTAAGAATTGTTGACTTGCATAAAGCTGGAAAGGGTTACCAAAGTATCTCTAAAAGCCTTGATGTTCATCAGTAAGACAAATTTCAGAACTGTTGCTACTCTCCCTAGGAGTGGCCATCCTGCAAAGATGACTGCAAGAGCACAGCACATAATGCTCAATGAGGTTAAGAAGAATCCTAGAGTGAGAATCCTAAATCATCTAAAGATTTACAAAAATCTCTGGAACAAGCTAACATCGCTGTTGACGAGTCTACGATACGTAAAACACTAAACAAGGATGGTGTTCATGGGAGGACACCACGGAAGAAGCCACTGCTGTCCAAAAAAAAACTGCAAGCTGCAAGTCTGAAGTTTGCAAAAGTGCACCTGGATGTTCCACAGCGCTACTGACAGAATATTCTGTGGACAAATAAAACTACAGTTGAGTTGTTTGGAAGGAACACACAACACTGTGTGGAGAAAAAGGCACAGCACACCAACATCAACCTCATCCCCACTGTAAAGTATGGTGGAGGGAGCATCGTGTTTGGGGCTGCTTTGCTGCCTCAGGGCCTGTACAGCGTGCTATAGTCGACGGAAAAATGTATTCCCAAGTTTATCAAGACATTTTGCCAGAGTATGTAAGGCTGTCTCCCAATTGAAGCTCAACAGAAGAAGTTGGGTGATGAAACAGGACATTGACCCAAAACAGAAGTAAATCAACAATAGAATGGTTTCAACAGAAGTCCTGACCTCAACACGATTGAGATGCTGTGGCATGACCTCGAGCAGTTCACACCAGACATTAAGAATATTGCTGAACTGAAACAGTTTTGTAAAGAATGGTCCTCCTGACTGTTGTGCAGATCTGAGCCGCAACTACAGAAAACGTTTGGTTGAGGTTATTGCTGCAAAAGGAGGGTAAACCAGTTATTAAATCCAAGGGTTCACATACTTTTCCCACCATGTGCTGTGAATGTTTACATGGTGTGTTCAATAAAGACAAACGTATAATTGTTTAAATCGTTTAAGCAGACTCTTTTGTCTGTGACCTAGATGAAGATCAGATAATTTTATGACCAATTTATGCAGAAATCCAGGTATTTTCAAAGGGTTCACATACTTTCTTGCCAGTGTATATACTGTCCAATATGCCCACAGGAATTGATTACATCAGACACTGATCGGCACTGAAGGCCAATATCAAACATTGCCAGAGATAGCCCTCTTTATCGGGTCATTTTATCACTGGGATTGTTCCATAATATCTTGTGCCTAAGGCCAAAATCAGCAACAATTAAAAGCTACAGTGAAATGTATATACGTCTGGTGGCAAATAATTGTCTGTAAGGTTTCAACTGGACCCTGTAAGCTGCTCATCCATTATCAGATGTCTGTATATGGGTTTTTGTCTGTGTGTTTGCATGTGTACCTTGTACACATTTGTGTGTATATTCTTACCACGTGTGTGATCCAACATTTACAATGACACAAAAGGTCATGGCCCCCCATTTTCTGCATTGATCAATTGTCTGTGGCCAATCTGTGAGTTTCGTGAGCCTGTTTGTCACAGCATCATGTGATGGTGCCTATGGGAAGTGACAGTGCAGTGCTATCAGATATCCGTGGCCTCCAGGATCCTGGGCGTGTCCATCTCCCCGTTGGTGCAGCGCTTGCCGTTGCTCTGTCCATTGGCTCGGTAGTGCACACTGCCACCTGGCTTAATGATGGTGTCCTCCTCAGGAGCGGTGAGCTCCAGGCTGACTGTAGCGCGACTCGTCTCGGTCCCAGAGGAGTTGGTGTTGTAGTGGGAGTAGGAATCTGTCCATTTCCACACCAGCTTGGTCTGTGCCCATTTCCTCCTAAGACATGCCTGCACCTATGGAACCAGACACGGAGTGGTTTAAGAGCAGCATAAATGCTAGCTTGAACATTCTCAGTAAATACATAAGAATTTCTGAATGATCATGATTATATTATTAAATAGAAATGTAAATTGTAATAGGTATACTGAGCTTAATAATCATATTTAAGATGCTGGCACTTACCTCTGCATTGTAAAAGCAGAATATAATTGCGACCAGGAGTCCCTACATAAAATAAAAGTAATTCAGTGAATATTGAGTGTGGAAAGGTTATACCAATGTTTTGAACACATGATACATACTGTATGTAGGCTAGTTATATTTATTTTGTAAGGCACTGTCTATGCTACCAAACATCGATTTAGGTTTGTATAGAATGGAACTGTGAGCAGCACCATCCAATCTATACCTGGAAATGTGCAAAAATGTTCATGATGAACTCGTAGATGGCCCTGGCCTTACGTCCCTCTGGCCTCCAGGGAACCAGGATGAACTGGGCTCCCAGCAGAGGGATCAGGATGAGAGTGGCTCTCACCACCTTCATATAGGCATTAGACTCTGCACTGTGGGTCACCTGCAGCTTGGTGATCAACACACGCACTATATTGAGCAGGAAGAACAGGTTCACCTGGAGAGAGAGTGTAGAAGAGGAAGAGGAATAGAGTGAGTGAATTGAGTGATTGCATTCAGTGATCGATTGTTTTCCATGAGCAATTGGGTACTTGCAATTCAAACCAAATACTAGATTTAAAAAATACATTTGAGAACTGTTTGAGAACACTTTGGTTTCTATTTCTGCTAAATGTTTGTTTTGGTAGTGCAGAATCACCAGCAGGGCAGCATGGACAGGCCCATGGATGATGTAGAGCAGGTGTGTGTCGGAACTGATCCAGCATCTGGGAGACAGAGACAAACCTGAGCTCAACTGAGACAGAAACATCTGATTCTGAGTTTAACTGACATATCAGTAACTGACAATGTTCTAATGCAGTATAAAACGCAGAATGTCAATCTATGACACTAATATGCACTGTATTCAGAGGGAGTTGTGACACATTACCTGTCATCATAGAAGAGCCCACGTGCCACAGCATGTGTGATGGCAGGAATGATGGGGAAGCCTGGGAGAGAGACGGAGGATTTCATGACTGTCAAGCTTCCATAAGGCCTTCATAGATATGACATAACAAATGGAGCTCTCCTCGGGGACCCCCAGACATTTCACAATTTTGTTGTAGCTCTGAACTAAGCTCACCTGATTCACCTATTCAAGGGCTTGATTAGTTGACAAGTTGAATCAGGTGTGCTAGCTCTGGTATAGATCGAATGGGCATCCCAGAGGAGAGGTTCAAGAACTGATAAGGCACAGGCGGCTGGTGGCACCTTATTTGGGGAGGATAGACTCATGGTAATGGCTGGAACTGAATAAATGGTATATCAAACACGCAGTTTCCATGTGTTAGATACCAATCATTCACTCAATGTGATAGAGATATGAAAGCATAGAAGACTCATTGCACATTATGTAAGGGGAACTGCACCTCCTTACCTTCAGGCTATGCCAAAACACTACATCCCAACCGTTCCACCACCTCTGGTCTCTTAGCTCTCCCACCCCTACGGGAGGGTGGCTCCCGCTCAGCCCAGCCAAAGCTATTCTCTGTCCTGGCAGCCCAATGGTGGAACCATCTTCCCCCTTAAGTCAGGTACAGAGGAGTCCCTGCCTATCTTGCGAAAACTTCTGAAACCTTACCCCGAGTATCTTACATAACTCACGGCACCCCGGGCCTCTGATACATTGACATTTTAGTAATTTAAGTCAATTATGTGCTAGGGGATCAGGATGGTCAAACAACAATGAATATCAGACAGCAGAGCAGGACAGCAATTTGAAAAGTGAAAAATAAAGATGTAGTCACTCACCCCAACCCAGGACATAGTACCAGCCCAGCTTCTGCTCTCCCACAAACACAGCCACGATGATGAGAGTGTGCAGGTAGATCCCCTCACACAGCATCCAGAAGTAGTTGGATCCAAACGTATACTGGTTCAGGACTGTCAGGATCTTGCATCCAATCTGAGAGAGAACAACACAGGGAGAAGCCTCAGGACAGAGGTTGTTTTTATAAAATGCTAAACTTTAAGCGGTCACTGGCACTCATTTACACACATTGTGGAGTGTAGCACCTCAAAATGTTCACCAACAGAGTTCAACTAGTAGCTATTTCACCCTGATGGTAGAGGTGCACAGTACTTACAGGGTTGCTGGCCCCTAGCTGCTGGTTGTTGGCTACAGCAGAGAGCCAGATGACAGTGCAGATGGAGTTGAAGATAAAGGACAGAAACATGTTCTTATGGAGGGAGATCCTCTGGCAGCTCAGACTCCTAATGGGAGGATTAGAACAGAGAGAGGCACACTTAGGAAACAAACAAGTGTGTAAATGTATCTACACTGGCTCGTATATGGTCATAGGAAAAGCTCAGTCTTTCATTTGACTATGTGAATTAATGTTTGCAATGTAGGGAACAACCGAAGACCTCTGTTTAGAATAGAGGGCTCTGGTGTAGGAAGAGCAATACAAACAAAATCACTTTGATTAGAGGGTGTACAGTGAAAAGGTACACTAAAGTGACATTCAGAGCACAGTCTATCTGGTGGGTCCATAGATGAAACAATGCATGACTCACTTGAAGTAGGAGAAGATGCAGAGTGAGATGATGAGAGACACCACAGACAATCCATGTCCCACAATGGCCAAGTAGTACAAGCTAAACGCAAACTGGGCAAGAAGGGGAAGCATTAATTCCCTTCTTTAACCTGGTAAACTCAGACACCATCTGGTGGTATTTTCTAAACGACACATAACATGTAAACTCCCTTCATTAAATACATTTAGACTTCAAAAAGTCCAAGAAACGCATGCCTAGTATTGTTAGAAAAGGTAAGAACTGTGGGATTCTGATACAGGTGTACAGCAACAACGTTCCCAAAATTGGCCCCATGTTAGGGAATAAGACATTTTAAAGTCTAGGTTTGAAATAAAATATGTCACAATTACCATTCCAAAAGGATACATTTTTTGTCATATATTTTTCCTGGCACTCAAAACATGTGCAAATTCCTATAGTAAGACAGCCATTTTAAAAGTGCAGGCCCGATGCAACGTGCCATGCCTTCTTACAGGAATGCTATGCATACAGTGCCTTCAGAAGTTATTCACTCCCCTTGACTTTTTCCACATTTTCTTGTTTTACAACCTGAATTTATAATGTATTAAATTGAGATTGTGTCACTGGCCTATAATGTCAAAGGAGAATTGTTGTTGTTTAGAAATTAATGAATGATGTTTACAAATTAATGAAAAATCAAGTGCGGAAATGTCTTGAGTCAATAAGTATTCAACCCCTTTGTTATGGCAAGCCTAAATAAGTTCAGGAGTAAAAATGTGCTTAACAAGTCACATAATAAGTTGCATGGACACTTGAATGACTACCTCATCGCTGTACCCCACACATACAGATAATTGTAAGGTCCCTCAGTTGAGCAGTGAATGTAAACCTTAGTCAACCACAAAGACCTGGGAGGTTTTTAAATGCCTCGTAAAGAAGGGCACCCATTGCTAGATGGGTAAAAAAATTAAAAAGCAGGCATTGAATCTTTGAGTGTGGTGAAGTTATTAGTTACACTTTGTATGGAGTATCAATACACCCAGTCACTACAAAGATACAGGCGTCCTTCCTAACTCAGTTGCCGGAGAGGACGGAAACCACTCAGGGATTTCACCATGAGGCCAATAGTGAGGCCAATTTAAAACAGGTTTTTTTTAAAGTTTAATGGCTGTGATAGGAGAAAACTGATGGATCAACATTGTAGTTACTACACAATACTAAACTTAATGAAAATAAGGAGGAAGCCAAAACATGCATCCTGTTTGGAATATAGCACTCAAGTAAAACTGAAAAAATGTGGATAAGAAATTTACTTTATTCCCAGAATACAAAGTGTGATGTCTGGGGCAAATACAACAAATCACTAACACTTCATATTTTCAAGCATGGTGATGGCAGCATCATGTTATGGGTATGCTTGTCATAGGCAAGGGCTAGGGTGTTTTTTAAGATGAAAATAAAATAAAGAGTGCTAAGCACAGGAAAAATCCTAGAGGAAAACCTGGTTGTCTGCATTAAAACAGACACTGGTAGGCAAATGTACCTTTCAGCAAGACAATAACCTAAATCACAAGGCCAAATATACACCAAGAGGATATTGAATGTTGCTGTGGCCTAGTTACAATTGACTAAAATCGGCTTGAAAATCTATGGCAAGTCTTGAAAATGGCTGTCTAGCAATGATCAACAACCAACTTGACAGAGCTTGAAGAATTAAAAAAAATAATAATGTGCAAATATTGTGCAATCCAGGTGTGCAAAGCTCTTCGACTTACCCAGAAAGGCTCAGCTGTTATCACTGCCAACGGTGATTCTAACATTGACTCAGGGGTGTGAATACTTATGTTAATGAGATATTTCAGTATTTAATTTGAAATCAAATTTGCAAACATTTCTAAAGACACGTTTTCATATTGTTATTATGGCGTATTGTGTGTTGAATGTGTGAGAAAACAATTTCATCCATTTTTAATTCAGGCTGAAGGCACTGTATAAGGAGAAAGCTGAAGTCATAACATGTAATCAACTCATGTCAGATTCCCAGTTCGTCCACTAGAAGATCACATGACATGACCACTTGAAACTAGAGGCGTCTGGTTTGGGTAGTACCTCAGTCCAAAAATGGCTGAACGGATTTTCAAGCCTGACATTTTAAAATGACCCAAAAGTTATCATTTAAAAAAAATGTAACAGACATGTGAAGGAAATGAAAAGTTATTTTACGATTCATTTTTCTCATTGGAAACAAGAGATCAACAGCGAATATGGAGGATGCATTCAAGGTCATGACAATAATGTGGATGGGGAAAAAAATGTATTGCTTTATGGTGACCACCAGGGTGTACTCTTTCCATTCATACAACGTTTTTGCACTTTTGGTGACTTGACCTAAATTACATTCTCTATTACTATGACCATAGCATAGCACATGATTTATGGCCTACGGGAGGATTCTTATGACATCGCCAGTAGTAAGATTTGAGCCAGATTTCCAAAAATACAAGTGCTGTAGCTTTCGAAAGATATGCCACTTTCTATTTTCTGACTGAAATTGACAGAGTGGGTAGCAGTTAAGCTCCGTGGGCCCAAAACAACCCTCAGAGTTTAACAGGTGTTAACTAAATAAACACAATAGAGAGAGATGAACTTAAAAACAATCACTAAATTGACTAACAAAATTGTCTAAGCCACTGTCAAAATTACTAAACAAGTTGGCTTAGAAGTATACCGTCAGTTTGTCCTTAGTGTACATCTGACACTGGGTGTAATTGGACCAAATACGGCTGCTCTCAGGGTGACGAAACCACTGTCCGTCCGAGTTGCACACTTTAGTTGCTTTCTCTGTTTGAATGGACACAGGGAGAGGATGGGTGTCAAAAAAACACTTCAGGCGAGGCATCATTATTAAATATCAAGTCAGTTTAATTGTGATTGTTAGATGTGTGGCTGGGCTGTTTACCCGAGGGGTCAAAGTCCTGGAAGTACACAGGGCAGAGCTGCATGGCCGTGCCAGGTGCAGAGTCATCCCAACACAGCCAGCCGTCCCACGTGCGGTTACAGAATGTGCCTGCAAGGGGTGACAACAGAAGAGTAGCTGTGTACAGTGTATTATAGTAATGCATCTGTTCCATATTTCAAATGTTTAGGTTCATTGCCTTTGTTATCTCTGAACTGTTTTATTATATCATGGACATAATATAAAGAGAGTGACATTGTTAGTGATATTAGAACTTCTAAAACGTCTAAAAAACCTAGGGCTAAATCTGTCACCATAAAATACAGTGTTGAGACACTTAAGACAAAGTGAAAACGGTCTCTTATTCCCTGTGAATGTCATGCGAAAGCAGAGTAATGAAAAAAGATCAAAAAAGCAGACACCTGTTAAATGTTTATAATGTCTCTTCAAAATATATTATTTACTACATTGAAAATAGTATAAATGCATTTAAAACAGAGAAACAGCTACATGTGCAAACAAAAGTCACTTTAAAAAAAACAGTCCTAGTGAACAATACAATGAAGTCTGTGTCCAGGTTGTATGTACAGAAATAGAGTGCAAAACAGCATTTCAAAAGCCTTTATTTAGTGAGGTTGAGATACAGGGGCAGCTTGGACACAAAGACCACTCCTTTCAGACCTGAGGGTAGTCACTTCCCTTCCCCCCTGACCTGCACCACGCCGCTATATTGTATGTGTGTGCACGTGTGTGTAGTGCCTCACCAGCTTCATTGCGTGGTGGGTCATAGATGATCTTCAGGTAGCACTCAAACTGAGCTGAGAGGATCTGGCTGCGGGTCACGGTGGTCGACAAAGGGATGTTGGGCACCTCCTCGGATGCCAGCATGGTCCCCACATCTTCACAGTGGCATACCTATTGGATGTTTAACAGCCCCTTTTATATAGTTTCTAAATCAGACAAAAACACACATATTCAGGAGTCTCTCACCTCAACGGCCAGTAGAAGCACCGGAAGCCATAGCGCTGGGATCCTCCACATTTTTCTATATGGGACAAAGAGAGGTGTTGCCAGTGAGCATAGGTGAACTACAGTGGCTTGTGAAAGTAGTCACCCCCTTTGGAAATTGTCCTATTTGTTTGCCTTACAACCTGGAATTAAAATAGATTTTTGTGGGGTTTGTATCATTTGATTTACACAACGTGCCTACCACTTTGAAGATGCAAAATCTTTGTGAAACAAGACAACAACAAAAAACCTGAAAACTTGAGCGTGCATAACTATTCACCCCCCCAAGGTCAATACTTTGTAGAGCCACCTTTTGCAGCAATTACAGCTGCAAGTCTCTTGGGGTATGTCCCTATAAGCTTGGCACATCTAGCCACTGGGATTTTTGCCCATTCTACAAGGCAAAACTGCTCCAGCTCCTTGAAGTTGGATGGGTTCAGCTTGTGTACAGCAATCTTTAAGTAATACCACAGATTCTCAATTGGATTGAGGTCTGGGCTTTGACTAGGACATTTAAATGTTCCCCTTACACCACTCGAGTGTTGCTTTAGAAGTAATCTTAGGGTTATTGTCCTGCTGGAAGGTGAACCTCTGTCCCAGTCTTAAATCTCTGGAAGACTGAAGAAACAGGTTTCCCTCAAGGATTTCCCTTTATTTAGCACCATCCATCATTCCTTCCATTCTTACCAGTTTCCCAGTCCCTGCCGATGAAAAACATCCCCACAGCATGATGCTACCAGCACGGTTCACCTTGAGGATGTTGTCCTCAGGGTGATGAGAGGTGTTGGGTTTGTGCCAGACATAGCGTTTTCCTTGATGGACAAAAAACTACATTTTAGTCTCATCTGACCAGAGTACCTTCTTCCAAATGTTTGGGGAGTCTCCCACATGGCGAACACCAAATGTGTTTGCTTATTTTTTTCATTAAGCAATGTATTTTTTCTGGCCACTCTTCCGTAAAGCCCAGCTCTGTGGAGTGTACGGCTTAAAGGGTCCTATGGACAGATACTCCAATCTCCACTGTGGAGCTTTGCAGCTCCTTATCTTTGGTCTCTTTGTTGCCTCTCTGATTAATGCCCCCATTGCCTGGTCTGTGAGTTTTGGTGGGCGGCCCTCTCTTGGCAGGTTTGTTGTGGTGCCATATTCTTTCAATTTTTTAATAATGGATTTAATGGTGCTCTGTGGGATGTTCAAAGTGTGAAAAAAAATTATAAGCCAACTCTGATCTGTACTTCTCCACAACTTTGTCCCCAACCTGTTTGGCGAGCTCCTTGGTTACCATGGTGCCACTTGCTTGGTGGTGCTGCAGACTCTGGGGCCTTTCAGAATTTTGACTGATTTTTGACTGACAGACAGACAGACAGAGACAGACAGACAGACAGACGTGACACTTAAATAAAGTTGACCTGTGTGCAAACTAACTAATTATGTGACTTCTTAAGGTAATTGGTTGCACCAGATCTTATTTAGGGGCTTCATAGCAAAGGGGGTGAATACATATGCACGCACCACTTCTGTTTGGAATTTTTTTGAAACGTGTTCTTTTTTTCATCACACCAATTTGGACTATTTTGTGTATGTCCATTATATGAAATGCAAATTAAAGAAACTAATTACAGGTTGTAATGCAACAAAATAGGAAAAACGCCAAGGGGGATTAATACTTTTGCAAGGCACTGTATGACGAGAGGAATCACAAGCATGGAAATAGTAGAGGGGAGCGGCTGCATTTCTAACTGATATACTTCTATGGTCTGGTTCATGGTAGAAATTATTTGCAGCAATAGCTCCCTTTGAATGGACCACTCAACAGTAATTGGCCATACTATATGAGACAACATAAATACATGTTTGTTTATGTGTATGTGCTGACGGAACACACATTGCAGGGTCTCAGACAGGATGTCTACTCAAAACAGGTCACAGTCGTTCCGCCCATGGTCAGGGAACGTGCATATTTATAATACCAAGAAAGACGAGGATGTTTATTTGAAGATCGCTGAAATCTGATGTAAAAGTATACAAAGCTTGTCCCTCGTGAAATCCACACTCTTCTTACAAAATGTTAATTCACTAACCCAGCAAAAAGAAACCTTTTGAATTATAAAGCACAGTCAAATTCCAGCTGGAACGGGAACATAGAAGTATTGATCTTTGAGTACTAAGATACATATGAAAACATATTTTTAGTGAGTTATTAAAAAATGATGAGTGTAAAACATGAGCAAAGGGAGAGAAAGACCAGAGGAAAAGAGAGGATAGAATGTGGAATGCTTTGGAGCTGTGGGGGAAGACTGTTAGTAAGGGAGGATGTCACACACTTCCAGCTCTCTCACTCCTTACCCCGGGTTCTTTGCAAATGTCATAACTGTCAATGGTCACACAGAGATGGGTGTGGATCACAATCTAAGAAGGGAGCCACAGCATCTTACTGCAGCTCTGCTCTAGATCTCTTGTAAATTGTCTTTGACCTTTTATCTGTGACCATGGGTGTAGGATAGAGCGATAAAAGAGAGGAATACAGAGAGAGAGGGGGGGGTGGTAAGACCTGGTACAGAGGCAGAACACAAGCCCAATGGCTGACCCCTATGGCAGGACAATTCACAGAGGCGCACGGTTGGCCCAGAAACTCAATACACTGGTGTAGTCTATATATAGGGTCCACTCTCTTCAATGGCTTGTCACCTGATCAAAGTCCCAGGAGGGACACAGGTGTCACACTTGTTCAATAGTGTTCTCATACAACACCCTTTCATAATCAAGCAACGTTCCCATTTCCTTTGTCTGTAACACTACTATTTGCCTCCTATACAAGGTAAACAAACACACTGAGTAAAAACTTCTTTTTTATTAAATAATTTGTAGTAGTAATATGATTTTGTCATTTGCTAACAATACAACTAACTATCACTTAATCAAACTGCTCAAAACTGATGTAGTGCCTAGTTAACATATATAGTTTGATAACTGCTAAACACTGTCAGTTTCTATAGTTTCACTTCACAAATGTATCAATTTGACATCCATTTATGTTTGAAGGTAAAACCAAATCTATGGATAAGGCTGTAAATACTACATCATCATTCTCCATCAGGCAGTGTGCTGGTGTAGTTCTATATCTCTTCAATGGCTTGTCACCTGACCAAAGTCCCAGGACGGACACTGGTGTCACAAGTGCTCAGTAGTGATCTCATTCAACGCTATACAACACCCTTTCACAATCAAGCAACTTCCCATTCCCTTTCAGTCTGTAAAACTGCTATTTGCCTCCTATGCCAAGGAAAACAAACTGAAATGAGAACTGTAATTACAGTCTGGTTGTTATCATGAACTGAGTAGTAATGAGCAGGATATTACATCCTGATGATATCAATTAATCAGACTTGTTTCACTATATAAAAAATGTCAAGTGTCACATGACACGAGCCCTAGAGAGAGAGAGACGCACACAGGGAAATCAATCAGATTGTTACAGAAATTAAAACCTCCTATTAGACATATTGGGAAAATGAAACAAAAACAAATGATATACCAAATTGCTATTCGGCCCTAAAAAGAGATTATAAATTAGCAGAATCGCTCTACCCTGTCAGAAATACAAAACAGAAACAACATGACCAGATACAAGCTCAGTGACCACCAATACAGTACCACAGAATGAGTACTAATACCCATAAAACCTAGGGGTCAAACAAGGAAATGATTCCAATTGTTTTTCCACCATTCATTTTTCCTATAGGAGATTTTAGAAACACTTTAAATAAGGGCTTTTTCGTGTAGGCTTACCCTGGCGTGATGTTCTGATAACATTGTAAATCTCTAGGACAAGGTGACTTTGATCAATACATGTCTGTATTTATCCCCCCAAAATTAAAAGCGAATTAGCTGCTAATGTGGCTATCACAAAGAACTACAAATGTCATGATGATCTGGATGAGACTGCCAAATCGAGGAAAATGTAAGAATCTCTGGATTCTAATGTTTAACTACATTTAGTAATTAATAAATTGGCAACATTTCTTTAAAATCGACAATCGTCTGTCTTGTCCAAGTTTTAAATTGACAATACCTGTTAGCAAAGGTGTCAGCTAGAGATGACATGCAGGACTACAAATCCCTAGAGATGACATGCAGGAGCTTGCAGGGATTTGTAGTCTTGCATGATGTCTACTTTTAATCTAATTAGCATTTTCAAATCTGAGAGTAAATAGAGCTGAATATATCGATAAGACACTTTGTCCGAGAGAGATTTACATGGTTATCAAAACGTCACGCCAGGGTAAACCTACACATAGCACAGACCTAATTGTAAGTGCTTATAAAATTCCCTATGGGAAAAATTATTGGTGGAAAAAAGATTAAGAAAATGTCCCTGTTTGACCGCTAGGTTTTATGACACTTCCACTGTGGGGCTTTATTGGCTATAGAAAAAAGAGACACAAAAAGACTTGGCTACCCAAAGAGGAGTGTGTGTATGTAGTCAATGCACGACAGGGGAAGTAAAGATGGAGATGCACTTCCTCCGCCATTGAAAAAAATATTATTCAGAAAGAATCATTCTTTGAAGAAAATACTCAATTTATTTAAAATATATATATATTAAACCCAGAGGAAAAATGTTAAATACTCATTGACGAAGGAGTGTTGGCTCCTCTTGCAGCCAAATATGTATTTGCCACTCATTGCCTGACACTGGCCCAATTGCGATATTGCGCGTGACTAACACATTTCAGTTAATTACTATAGCTCTCGCCCTTGGGCCAATCAGTGTCATTTTGTAAATGCCGGATCTATGGCAAGACGCATAATTCATCCAAATTGAGTCAAAATCAGAACAGTGCTGTCTGAGGTATCGTGTGTGACGAAAGTACAGACTGAGACAGATCCACAATCTCCTCCCTAATTAAGCAGTAACACTCGCTATTTTTATTTCCATGATTATTATCCCAAATGGTAATGATGGTAGTTGTATCACAAATACAGGGACGATGATAATAGTAGTAATAGTGTTAGTAGCTAGAAATGATAGCTAGTAGTGGTAATAGGGATAGTTGTGGTATTAGTGTAAATAAAAGTGGTTGAAGCGTAATTTTTTTTGTAGTAATAGTAGTTTGATATTTTTCATGAGAGCGAGAGACCTTCAGTAATGTCAAATACATTTGAAACTTCACGCACAGTAAAACTTTTGTATGACTTAATAAAATAGTGGGGGGGAAAGGTGCCTGTCCATTGACAACTACACCAGAGCACACCAAAACGAAAATAAAAACAGCACTTCAAAAACAATATTTCACACGATAGCCTTCTGAATTTGCGAGAACTTTTCATTTTGATTTCGGCATAAATTAAAATGTCTCACTGACTTGTCCACGGATTGATATTTCAGCATTGTTTCAATGAAGAGTTTGGCGTTCGACGAGCCATGTGCGACATACACACAGGTACAAGCCTGCTAGAGTTAGCTGCAGGTGAACGAGCAATATCCACCGTCGTACTGTAGTATGTAGTATGGATAAAGTCTGAGCTGGAATGGGAAGCTAAGTGAAGCTGGCTAGCTTTAGCAGTATACCTCTCAGGCGCCTTGCAAGGCTATTGGCCCCTTAACCTGAGCCCTAATCTAGGTTAAGCAGAATGCCAACTCAAAACAGATAGTATCCTTGGGTTGCTGCATCCATTTTTTTAATGATATGTATGCCCATTGATTCTTAACAAATCTAAATTTAAATGCCTCAGCTTAGTTCAACTGTCATACCCCATCAGAACCTAAAACATGAGCTTGTTTTACTCCAATGTTTGTAAACAATGTGAATGGGAACAAACACTGTATAGCCTCAACATGGCTATGGTTACGATCATTGGTCATTCCTTGCATCTTTAGCTATGTCTATGAATTTGAGGTGACCGCTTTCTTATTGTTTCAATTAAGGATTCTAGCTTCAAGGAATTAATATAATTGGTCTACCAGCATCCCAGGTAGTTCACTTCATTCAATATATAATTGGTAAGTATAATACCTGTAGTTAAGCAAAAATGAATGCACTACACTATTTAGATGTATTTATTCACTGATTTGCAGACCAGGACAAACAGTTTCAAGATATGACTATATAAAAATGTAATTACTGCTAGAAACTGTCCCTTCATAACCACTCAGGAGGCTCTTCATAACCACTCAAGAAAATTCATGAAGTTGTCATTCCAGTCCAAGTCTTCTTTAAGGCGGACTCAGAGTTATTCTAAGCTTTGATATAGGACCATCAAATCAAAGTACTGTAACTTGTTTTAAATATCCTTGTGTTACATGTAACACTGAAGCGCTTTGCTAACCTCTTTATCAATGTACCATTTCAGTGTATGGATATTTTCAAGTTCACCCTTCCTTACATCATTTTCTACCAAAGAGGCCTGCCACTGGAAAAGTACAGATGTGACTAGAGTGTGTCTTGAACCATATTGAACATCTTGAATAATACCAACTTGTTTCAAGCAGACCACCATAGTCCCCGTGCCCAAGAACATCAAGGTAACCTGCCTAAATGACTATCGTCCCATAGCACTCACATCTATAGCCATGGAGTGCTTAGATAGGCTAGTCATGTCTCACATCAGCACCATCACCATCAGACCCTAGAGCCTCTTCCTCTATTACCTTTCCTTTTGCCTAGTCAATTTACCCCTATCTACAGTATATGTGAATAGCTACCTCAATGACCTTGTCCATCGACTCGGTATTGGTACTCCCTGTACATAGCCATGTTATTTTTACTCATTATTGTTATTCACTGTGTATTTATTCTCTGTGCCACTATTTCTATTTTATCTTTAAGGACCCGTAAGTAAGCATTTCACTGTTAGTCTTCACCTTAACTACCACAGTCACCAACATTTCCCTGAGCAGTTTGCCATTTCCTTTCCCAGTTTTTTTCTTTCTAACTTTCATTCAGATGTATTAATTCCTCTGAGACAGACCTTGATGACTACTTGGTTACTGAATCTCCACCCACACGTTAGAAGCATCTTTAACCATTTGACTTGAAGAGATGCTAATCATGCATTCCGTATTTCATGAAAATTATT
The DNA here is from genome assembly GCF_018296145.1 of Oncorhynchus tshawytscha. Classification (NCBI taxonomy): domain Eukaryota; kingdom Metazoa; phylum Chordata; class Actinopteri; order Salmoniformes; family Salmonidae; genus Oncorhynchus; species Oncorhynchus tshawytscha. Next base: position 18,240,392 of record NC_056450.1, on the reverse strand, counting down.
TGGATTTCCCAGCTCCTTTGACGACCCCATGACCGCCGAGAGCAATGCATCTTTCTGTCCTTTAGGGCAGGGTTTCCCAACCCCCCTCCCTGGGTGCACATTTTGGTTTTTGTCCTAGAACTACATAGCGGATTCAAATAACCAACTTATCATCAAGCTTTGATTATTTAAATCAGTTGTGTACTGCTTGGGCAAAAAAACAAATCATGCACCCGAGTTAGGGAAACCCTGTTTTAGAGGCACATTATTTGAAGGTGGCTCTCTGACGCCAATTTGTTGTTTCTTGCCACAGAATGGTGGTAGTTGAGCTTAGGGACGACCTTTACACTTAATTTCCCCCCCTCTTTTGCTTACTGTAGGTCAGGCTGTCATAGCTCACTGACTAACTCACTGAGGAGAAGCCTGTTTATTTGTATTACAAAAGGGCTGCGGAGAGCCTCTCAGAATCCCAGGAAGGATGAAGTATGAGGAGGCCTCTCTTCCTCTGTTGTCCTGGCACTTCCACCCCCCTCGCCCAACAACCACAGGTTAAAAATAAGCTGTTAGCCTACACCTACACAAAGGCCTAGGGTTTTAGAGGGAAGTAAACTTTGAACTTCCATCATTAGGTGTCAGTAATATCATTTAACTCTTTTTAAACATATAACTGCCAGGACACGTGACTTTGATAAAACTAGAACAGTTATGTTATACAAGTCAACAACATACTGTGTGTAGGCCAACTTCAACTAATGTATGGACCACAGTGAAAAGTCTACTATGACATACGGAAGGTAGAGTATTCTTTACTTTTACTCTGATTCCATAAATCTCAGAGTCAACTTTTGTTTTCCAGGATTTTTCATAAAGCTGTCTATTGGTGAGTGATTATGGACTTTTCCCATAGCTGATCCAGAAATAGTTTTCCAAGCTTGGAGCCATGCCATACTGTTTTGCCAGAGAGGGAGACAGAGACAGAGAGAGATCAGACCGTCCACAACAGTTCCCCAACACACTGTCCCATCACTGTGATACCCCAAACAAACACTCTCCCACCGGCCATGGTGCCAGTAGGACTGGGTGGACATACTGCACCCACTCCAACACATACAAAAATATGATCCCTATTTTATGATCCAGATTTTGCCACCAACCATCCCCCCACTGTACTGATATCCATAACACTGACAGAGCAGGTATGACATGTTTCAGACCTCCTGTGGTTATATTACTGAAAGGGTTTATGCATCCCCCCCCAGCAGTTTATATACCATCCTGCTACTCAAAATAATCCATAGGTAACATTAACCCCTGGTCCCCCCAACTTCCACTACCCAGAAAAAGCAGTTAGTTCAGCACAGGGTCTTGGCATGATTGCAAAAGGGTTTTGCACTAAAGTAGCAGGCACAACACATACCACTCAACAGCTGCCTGGCAGGGGCAGTGTGTTCTAGGGCAAAGATATGTTGGAGGGCTGGGACTCCTGAACAGAACCATTAAAACCAGCAACACAATATGCACAAATAGAACAGACCTGGAAACACCTCAAGTTGCTTACTTACTGATAGCCTTTGATGCGAAGCCTTTAATGTTACATTTGAGTGAGATACAAAACAGTCACGTGCAGTATGTAATTGTGAAGGCACAACAGTCAAGGATATTCGTAATTTAATTTAACTTCCATCCTTTGTTCTTAGAAAGCCAACTTGTTGCAATAACCACGATCGCAGGCACATACGAGCACACACACAATTTAGATTTTTTTAAACTTAAATGTATACCCTCCAAATTCTCCAAACAAGGCAACCAACTGGCCAGGGCGTGTTTGTCATGCAGCCTGATTGGGGCGGGGTTACTTGGAGACTGCGCGTGCATTAGTGCCCAAAATGTGCCCATATGACCAAATGCATTTTATTTGTCTAATTGATATTGTTTAGTTGATAGGCTATTCATTTTTATTTTCTTAAAATGACACGGAATTCTTTTTCGCTGGGCATGCATAGGCTAATGACAGACAATCGCGTCTATGACAGTAAACATAGATATCACAATCTGTAGCTTGCAAAAAAAAACACAAAAAAAGCTCTTATAGTGTGTAAAGCAAAAACATTTGCAGCTATAATGGAAAATATGTCAAAAATACACATACCTTCAAAATTTGTTGGATGCTCTCTACTTTCCAAAATTTTCCCACCTTCACATGTGCCAGTGTAAACGTTTCAGGCACTGTGTCCAGTCCGCACCAAAGCATTGAATTGATAGCGGCGATTGTTGAGGGCGGTCCGTCTCAGGTTTTTTTTAATTTTTAATAATCAACGTGAAATTTGGATTTCAGAGCCTAATTGGTTATTTCTATGATTGAATCAGTGTTTCAATTTTTTGAAGCAATGCTTACACTGGTACTACCACTGTAAATTAGTTCGTCTGCAACTGACTGTTATGAGTCTTTTAGACTAGCAAGCTGCTGCTTCAGTCAAATTAAATATAAAACGCATGATTCATTGCTGAGGAGGGTGTGATTTTTTTGTAACAATTTCATGCGTTCCCAATTACATAAACATAGGCCTTGGTTGTCACTAGTTACTACAGCCACTGAGTACAAATAGTCTAGGCATATATTGTAAAAATTTATGAAAACAAAAATTAGCTTTTTGGTGTTCATTTAAGGTTATGGTTAAGCATACGGTGAACAGAGTGGTTAGGGTTACGTTTAAAATCAGATTTTAAGAAGATAAATTGTAGAAATAGGCCGGGTTTAGCCATAATTATGACTTTGTGTCTGTGGTAAATAGTGATTGGCTACTTATAACTATCCAACATTAATTAATATTCTAGACTAGTCTTTCTAAAACCCATGGCCGTAACTACATTTAAGGACACCGTGGTGCGGACCTAGGTCATTTTTTACATTTCATTTCTATATATATTTCTATACAGTACCAGTCAAACATTTGGACACACCTACTTATTCAAAAAATATATATACGTTTTTACAATTTTTTACATTGTAGAATTAGGAAGAAGACATCAAAACTATGAAATAACACATATCGAATCATGTAGTAACCAAAAAAGTGTTAAACAAATCCAAATATATTTATATTTAAGATTCTTCAAAGTAGCCACCATGTGTCTTGATGACAGCTTTGTACACTCTTGGCATTCTCTCAACAAGCTTCATGAGGTAGTCACCTGGAATGCATTTCAATTAACAGGTGTTCCTTGTTAAAAGTTAATTTGTGGAATTTCTTTCCTTCATAATGCGTTTGAGCCAATCAGTCGTGTTCTGACAAGGTAGGGGTGGTATACAGAAGATAGCCCTATTTGGTAAAAGATCCTGTCCATATTATGGCAAGAACAGCTCAAATAAGCAAAGTGAAAAGACAGTCCATCATTACTTTATTAAGACATGATGATCAGTCAATCTGGAAAATTTCAAGAACTTTGAAAGTTTTTTCAAGTGCAGTCACAAAAAAACATGAAGCACTATGATGAAACTGGCTAACATGAGGACCACCACAGGAAAGGAAGACCCAGTGTTACCTCTGCTGCAGAGGATAAGTTCATTAGAGTTACCAGCCTCAGAAATTGCAGCACAAATAAATGCTCCACAGAGTTCAAGTGACAGACACATCTCAATATCAACTGTTCAGAGGAGACTGCGTGAATCAGGCTTTCATGGTCAAATTGCTGCAAAGATACCATTACTAAAGGACACCAGTAAGAAGAAGAGACTTGCTTGGGCCAAGCAACATGAGCAATGGACATTAGACCGATGGAAATTTGTACTTTGGTCTATGAGTCCAAATATGATATTTTTGGTTCCAACTGCCGTGTCTTTGTGAGATGCAGAGTAGATTATTTCTACATGTGTAGTTCCCACCATGAAGCATGGATGAGGAGTTTTGATGGTGTGTCGATGTTTTGCTGGTGACATTGTCTGTGATTTATTTAGAATTCAAGGCACACTTAACCAGCATGGTTTGCGCTTAGTGGGACTATCATTTGTATTTCAACAGGACAATGACACAACACACCTCTTGGCTTGTAAGGACTATTTTACCAAGAAGGAGAGTGATGAAGTGCTGCATCAGATGACCTGGCCTCCACAATCACCTGACCACAAACCAATTGAGATGGTTTGGGATGAGTTGTACTGCAGAGTGAAGGAAAAGCAGCCAACAAGTGCTCAGCATACTGTATGTGGGAACTACTTCAAGACTGTTGGAAAAGCATTCCAGGTGAAGCTGGTTGAGAGAATGCCAATAGTGTGCAAAGCTGTAAATCTGTAACAATCTTTGTCTTCATCGGATGAGGAGTAGGAATGATCGCACCAAAACGCAGTGTGGTAAGAGTCCATGATTATTTATTATAACAGAACACGAAAATACCAAATAACAAAGTGAACGTAAGAAATGAAAATCGAAACAGTCCTGAAAGGTGAAAACACAAAACAGGAAACAACTACCCACAAACACCAGGTGGGAAAAGGCGACCTAAGTATGGTTCTCAATCAGAGACAATGATAGACAGCTGCCTCTGATTGGGAACCATACCAGGTCAAACACATAGAAAAGAAAACATAGAAAAACAACATAGAATGCCCACTCCAACTCACGCCCCAACCAAACCAAAATAGAGACATAAAAATGGAACTAAGGTCAGGGCGTGACAGTACCCCCTCCCCGCCAATGGTGCAGACTCCGGCCGCAAAACCTAAACCCATAGGGGAGCGTCTGGGTGGGCATCTATCCGCGGTGGCGGCTCTGGCGCGGGACATGGACCCCACTCCACCTTAGTCTTGGCCCACTTAGGTGGCGCCTCTGGAGCGGCGACCCTTGCCGCCGACCCCGGACTGAGGACCCTTGCAGCGTGCCCCGAATAGGAGGGCGACTCTGGCGGCGCCGGACAGGCGGGAGACTTTTGCGGCGCCGGACAGGCGGGAGACTCTGGCGGTGCCGGACTGACGGGAGACTCTGGCGGTGCCGGACTGACGGGCGGCTCTGGCGGCTCCGGACTGACGGGCGGCTCTGGCGGCTCCGGACTGACTGGCGGCTCTGGCGGCTCCGGACAGGAGGGAGACTCTGGAAGGAGAAGACACAGAGACAGCCTGGTGCGTGGGGCTGCCACAGGACCCACCAGGTTGGGGAGACCTACCGAAGGCCTGGTGCGTAGAGGAGGCACCTGAAAAACCAGGCTGTGAGGGAGCACTGGAGCTCTGGTGTGCAGCCTTGGCACCACTCCTCCAGGCTGAATTCCCACTTTAGCCCGGCCCCTCCAGAGTGCAGGCACGGGTCGAACCAGGCTGTGGGGAAGCACTGGAGATCTGGTGCTTACCACTCGCACCTCTCCATTAGGCTTAATGCCCACCTTCGCCCGGCACGGGCGGAGTGCAGGCATAGGACGAACAGCACCCTCCCAGCGCCCTGGAGACACGGTACGCAGAGCCGGCGCAGGATACCCTGTGCCGAAACGGTGCACCGGAGACCAAACACGCTGGGCTGGCACAATCCGCCCTGGCTGGATGCCTACTCTCGCATGGCACTTGCGGGGGGCTGGCCTATAGCGCTCGGGGCTATGAGCGCGCACTGGCGACACTGTGCGCTTCACCGCATAACACGGTGCCTGACCAATTACTACGCTGCTTCCGGTAAGCACGGGGAGTTGGCTCAGGTCTATCACCTGACTCCGCCAATCTCCCCGTGTGCCTCCTCCCAAAAAAGTTGGGGGCTGCCTCTCATGCCTGCTGCGCTGCCTTACCTCATATCGCCGCCTCTCCGCTTTCGCCGCCTCAACTTTCAGGCGGCGATATTCCCCAGCCTGACTCCAGGGTCCCTTACCGTCTAATATCTCCTCCCAAGTCCAGGAGTCCCAAACCCTCTGCTCCTCCTTACCACGCTGCGTGGTCCGTTGGTGGTGGGTAGTTCTTTAACGATCTTCATCTTCATCGGATGAGGAGTAGGAATGATCGCACCAAAACGCAGTGTGGTAAGAGTCCATGATTATTTATTATAACAGAACACGAAAATACCAAATAACAAAGTGAACGTAAGAAATGAAAATCGAAACAGTCCTGAAAGGTGAAAACACAAAACAGGAAACAACTACCCACAAACACCAGGTGGGAAAAGTATGGTTCTCAATCAAAGACAACGATTGACAGCTGCCTCTGATTGGGAACCATACCAGGCCAAACACAAAAAAAAAACACAAAAAAAAGAAAACATAGAAAAAACAACATAGAATGCCCACCCCAACTCACGCCCCGACCAAACCAAAATAGTGACATAAAAAGGGAACTAAGGTCAGGGCGTGACAGTCATCAATGCAAAGGGTGGCTACTTTGAAGAATTTCAAATATAACTTTTTGGTTACTACATGATTCTATATGAGTTATTCATAGTTTTGATGTCTTCATTATTTTTCTACAATGTCCAAACGTTTGACTAGTACTGTATATATAATTCAGTCAGATCAAGAATATATACAGTGTACACAATAAAGAAAATCATACATATAAATCAAATCAAATCAAATTTTTATTTGTCACATACACATGGTTAGCAGATGTTAATGCGAGTGTAGCGAAATGCTTGTGCTTCTAATTCCGACAATGCAGTAATAATCCAACAAGTAATCTAACTAACAATTCCAAAAAAAAAAAACTACTGTCTTATACACAGTGTAAGGGGATAAAGAATATGTACATAAAGATATATGAATGAGTGATGGTACAGAGCAGCTTAGGCAAGATACAGTAGATGGTATCGAGTACAGTATATACATATGAGATGAGTATGTAAACAAAGTGGCATAGTTAAAGTGGCTATTGATACATGTATTACATAAGGATGCAGTAGATGATATAGAGTACAGTATATACGTATACATATGAGATGAATAATGTAGGGTATGTAAACATTATATTAGGTAGCATTGTTTAAAGTGTCTAGTGATATATTTTAAATCATTTCCCAACAATTCCCATTATTAAAGTGGCTGGAGTTGAGTCAGTGTGTTGGCAGCAGCCACTCAATGTTAGTGGTGGCTGTTTAACAGTCTGATGGCCTTGAGATAGAAGCTGTTTTTCAGTCTCTCGGTCCCAGCTTTGATGCACCTGTACTGACCTCGCCTTCTGGATGATAGCGGGGTGAACAGGCAGTGGCTCGGGTGGTTGTTGTCCTTGATGATCTTTATGGCCTTCCTGTAACATCGGGTGGTGTAGGTGTCCTGGAGGGCAGGTAGTTTTTCCCCGGTGATGCATTGTGCAGACCTCACTACCCTCTGGAGAGCCTTACGGTTGTGGGCGGAGCAGTTGCCGTACCAGGCGGTGATACAGCCCGCCAGGATGCTCTCGATTGTGCATCTGTAGAAGTTTGTGAGTGCTTTTGGTGACAAGCCGAATTTCTTCAGCCTCCTGAGGTTGAAGAGGCGCTGCTGTGCCTTCTTCACGATGCTGTCTGTGTGAGTGGACCAATTCAGTTTGTCTGTGATGTGTATGCCGAGGAACTTAAAACTTACTACCCTCTCCACTACTGTTCCATCGATGTGGATAGGGGGGTGTTCCCTCTGCTGTTTCCTGAAGTCCACAATCATCTCCTTAGTTTTGATGACATTGAGTATGAGGTTATTTTCCTGACACCACACTCCGAGGGCCCTCACCTCCTCCCTGTAGGCCGTCTCGTCGTTGTTGGTAATCAAGCCTACCACTGTTGTGTCATCCGCAAACTTGATGATTGAGTTGGAGGCGTGCGTGGCCACGCAGTCGTGGGTGAACAGGGAGTAGAGGGCTCAGAACGCACCCTTGTGGGGCCCCAGTGTTGAGGATCAGCGGGGTGGAGATGTTGTTGCCTACCCTCACCACCTGGGGGCGGCCCGTCAGGAAGTCCAGTACCCAGTTGCACAGGGCGGGGTCGAGACCCAGGGTCTCGAGCTTGATGACGAGCTTGGAGGGTACTATGGTGTTGAATGCCGAGCTGTAGTCGATGAACAGCATTCTCACATAGGTATTCCTCTTGTCCAGATGGGTTAGGGCAGTGTGCAGTGTGGTTGAGATTGCATCGTCTGTGGACCTATTTGGGCGGTAAGCAAATTGGAGTGGGTCTAGGGTGTCAGGTAGGGTGGAGGTGATATGGTCCTTGACTAGTCTCTCAAAGCACTTCATGATGACGGAAGTGAGTGCTACGGGGCGGTAGTCTTTTTGCTCAGTTACCTTAGCTTTCTTGGGAACAGGAACGATGGTGGCCCTCTTGAAGCATGTGGGAACAGCAGACTGGTATAGGGATTGATTGAATATGTCCGTGAACACACCGGCCAGCTGGTCTGCGCATGCTCTGAGGGCGCGGCTGGGGATGCCGTCTGGGCCTGCAGCCTTGTGAGGGTTAACACGTTTAAATGTTTTACTCACCTCGGCTGCAGTGAAGGAGAGTCCACATGTTTTCGTTGCAGGCCGTGTCGGTGGCACTGTATTGTCCTCAAAGCGGGCAAAAAAGTTATTTAGTCTGCCTGGGAGCAAGACATCCTGGTCCGTGACTGGGCTGGTTTTCTTCTTGTAGTCCGTGATTGACTGTAGACCCTGCCACATACCTCTTGCGTCTGAGCCGTTGAATTGAGAATTGCTTGTTTGATAGCCTTGTGGAGGGAATAGCTGCACTGTTTGTATTCGGTCATGTTACCAGTCACCTTGCCCTGATTAAAAGCAGTGGTTCGCGCTTTCAGTTTCATGCGAATGCTGCCATCAATCCACGGTTTCTGGTTAGGGAATGTTTTAATCGTTGCTATGGGAACGACATCTTCAACGCACGTTCTAATGAACTCGCACACCGAATCAGCGTATTCGTCAATGTTGTTATCTGACGCAATACAAAACATATCCCAGTCTACGTGATGGAAGCAGTCTTGGAGTGTGGAATCAGCATGGTCGGACCAGCGTTGGACAGACCTCAGCGTGGGAGCTTCTTGTTTTAGTTTCTGTCTGTAGGCAGGGATCAGCAAAATGGAGTCGTGGTCAGCTTTTCCGAAAGGAGGGCGGGGCAGGGCCTTATACGCGTTGCGGAAGTTAGAGTAACAATGATCCAAGGTTTTTTCAGCCCTAGTTGCGCAATCGATATGCTGATACAATTTAGGGAGTCTTGTTTTCAGATTAGCCTTGTTAAAATCCCCAGCTACAATGAATGCAGCCTCAGGATGTATAGATTCCAGTTTGCAAAGAGTCAAATAAAGTTTGTTCAGAGCCATCGATGTGTCTGCTTGGGGGGGAATATATACGGCTGTGATTATAATCGAAGAGAATTCTCTTGGTAGATAATGCGGTCGACATTTGATTGTGAGGAATTCTAAATCAGGATGAACAGAAGAATTTGACTTCCTTTATATTTCTGTGATCACACCACGTCTCGTTAGCCATAAGGCATACGCCCCCGCCCCTCTTCTTACCAGAAAGATGTTTGTTTCTGTCGGCGCAATGCGTGGAGAAACCTGCCTGCTGCACCGCCTCCGATAGAGTCTCTCCAGTGAGCCATGTTTCCGTGAAGCAAAGAACGTTACAGTCTCTGATGTCCCTCTGGAATGCTACCCTTGCTCGGATTTCATCAACCTTGTTGTCAAGAGACTGGACATTGGCGAGAAGAATGCTAGGGAGTGGTGCACGATGTGCCCGTCTCCGGAGTCTGACCAGAAGACCGCCTCGTTTCCCTCTTTTACGGAGTCGTTTTTTTGGGTCGCCGGCTGGGATCCATTCCGTTGTCCTGGTTGAAAGGCAGAACACAGGATCCGCTTCGTGAAAATCATATTCTTGGTCGTACTGATGGTGAGTTGACGCTGATCTTATATTCAGTAGTTCTTCTCGACTGTATGTAATGAAACCTAAGATGACCTGGGGTACTAATGTAAGAAATAACACGTAAAAAAACAAAAAACTGCATAGTTTCCTAGGAACGCGAAGCGAGGCGGCCATCTCTGTCGGCGCCGGAAGTAGATAATAAAGAAAATCAATTATGGGTCAACATATAAATATTGCTCCCAGCATTGATCAATGCTCAGAACGCTTATATTCTTGATCTGACTGAGTTCTAATCTCACCTGCCTCTGCAAACGAGTGGAATTATAAATAGCAAGCTGCAGCACTCCTAGTTGCCGATTGATTTTAATTCAGTAAAATTGCAATCCGTTTTACGAAAGATTATGGATACTGACAAGATACATCTCTCCGCCCTAACAATGGGAGTTGTTGTCTACAAAGCAGCACAGTGGGCTCTCTAGCTCCCACCCATCCTTTCTTTGGATTAGTGGATACATCTCATTATTGTAATCCTTTTTTAATATTCAATGAGGGTTGTTGACGTCTTCTGCTTGTATTCAAAGGAGAGAGATGCTATTCTACTAGCCTCATGCCATGAATATGCACAGCCATCTCGAGACAACGCCGATATAAAGTGTTTTTTCTCAGTTGCTGGGATGTGTCACGTTCGTTGTATGGAGGAGTCCAAGGCGCAGCGCAAGATGAATACATACTTTTAATGAAGACGAAGAACACTTAACAAACTATATAAAACAACAAACCGAACGTGAAGCTATAATAATACTAGTGCAGACACAGGCAACTAGACATAGACATAGACAATAACCCACGAAATACCTAAAGAAGATGGCTGCCTAAATATGGTTCCCAATCAGAGACAACGATACACACCTGCCTCTAATTGAGAACCAATCTAGGCAACCATAGACATATATAAACACCTAGATAGTAACCAACCCCAAAAATGTTCCAGGGATTCATCTGATGGCATTGAGAAGTTGAACACATCAGTCACCGGCTTCATTAATAAGTGCATCGACAACGTCGTCGCAACAGTGACCATACGTACATAGCCCAATCAGAAGCCACGGATTCCAGGCAACATCTGCACTAAGCTAAAGGCTTGAGCTGCCGCTTTCAAGGAGCGAGACACTAACCCGAACGCTTATCCTGCTACACTCTCGGACAAACCATCAAACAGGCAAAGAGTCAATACTGGACCAAGATCGAATCCTACTACACCGGCTCTGATGCTCGTCGGATGTAGCAGGGCTTGCAAGCTATCAAATATTTTAAAGGGAAACCCAGCCACGAGCTGCCCAGTAACACGAGTCTACCAGACGAGCTACCTGACAGCTGGCAACTGTTTCACAAAAATGTCCAACCTCTCCCTCACCCATTCTGTGTTTCAAGCAGACCACCATAGTCACAGGTAACCTGTCTAAATGACTATCGCCCCGTAGCACTCACATCTGTAGCCATGAAATACTTTGAAAGGCTGGTCATGGCTCATCATCCCAGACACCTTGGATCCACTCCAATTTGTATACTGCCCCAACAGATCCACAGATGGTGTGGTCAGAGACCTGGCAGTGTGATGTCAGAACAACAACCTCTCCCTCATTGTCAGTAAGAGACCGTTTATGCTGGCTGGTGTGACGCAAATGAGGAGCCTCCAGAGGCACGCAGAGGCCAAATTGTGCTCTGTACCGCTGTGCACGTCTCAAATATTCCAACAATGCGGAGGGCTCCGTATACCTTTGCATTGACATGATTGGTTGATGGTAGGTGAGGGTGGGAGGTCAGTCAAGTAAGACCTGTTGAGAAGTTTTATGAAATGTGCTGTTGTGGAAAAATTCTTACACAGGGACACTTGAAGTCAATCTTAAATGACTCATTGTTGATTGTCAGTGTGCTGAAGAGGTTCCAACCAACTCAATGCACCATGTCAACCAGGAGCTCACCCTGAGCAGACCCAGTAGTTGTCTTATATATGGCTATACAGAGACAAGTTATATTTCCATGATTTTGCACAATTAATGCATTCATAACCGTGTTGTTTCATTCATGTGACCGACCAATACTGTTTCATAGTATGTGACCGACCAAAACCTCGAGGTTTCTCCTCTCTAAGCTGAGATCACGGCAATAAAGATAAAAAGCCAGGTAAAAAAAACAAGGTATTTTTTGAGATTCTGAACTCAATTTCGAATCGTACACTAGGATTGTGACCAAATTAGCTTTTTACCACCTGAGGAACATTGCCACGGTGCAGCCGTTTCTCTCTCAGGCTGATACAGAAAGACTGCTGTAATGCTCTCCTGTCTGGTCTACTCAGGAAAGCCATTGGTCAACTGCAAAACATACAGAATGCTGCAGCACGGGTACTGACCAAGACCAGACAAAGAACACCCGTTACACTGTTTTTAAGGTCTCTGCCCTGGCTGCCTGTGAGTTTTAGAATTCATTTTAAGATTATTCATTTGGTTTTTAAATCCATCCACAACTGTGCACTCCAATACATGTCAGATGTGCTTATGTACCCAGTAGGTCCCTCAGGGCCTCTGGAATAATCTGCCAGAGAACCTGAGGAGGGCTGAAACAGTGGACATATTTAACAGAGATCTTAAAACACATCTTTTTAGCTTTGCTTTTCCTTGGGGTGCTTTTTAGTCATTCCGTTTTTGCTGTTATCCTTTTTTTTATCCTAATGTTTGTTGTGTGTTAAATATTTCAGTTATTTTCAATGTTTTTTGTTTTGTTTTCTGTGAAGCACATTGTGTTGCATTCCATGTCTGAAATGTGCTGTATGAATAATGCTTGATTTAATTTGATCTGTACAGATGCAAACAGGTCTACCTGCGCTCTCCCAATCCTTTCCCACAGCTGTAACACAACCTCAGGATGCAGACTCCAGTCCCTCTCCGGCATGCCATTTCTCGAAAGCGTCTCTGCTGCCCGGTTCAAGACCCTGGGAATGTTCTCTGCCCGCAGTGATGTTAAGCGGGTCTGAGCACACAGCAAGAGCTCCCGTGCCATTTCGTGGAGGTGCTGTGATGTTTGTAATGTTTGGACCAAGTTTACAGGTAACTTATTAGATACTTTGTAGTCATGTTGGGCGAGTTGGAACCGGTGTATTTCGGAATCAAATGTGCCAAATAAATTGACATTTTGGGGATATAAAGAAGGAATTTATCGACCATTCATTGTGTCACTGAGACATCTTCAAAGGTAAGGCATTTATTATATCGCTATTTGTGACTTTTGTGTTGCACTTGCCTGGTTGAAAAATGGTTTTCATGTTTTTGTATGCGTGGCGCTGTCCTCAGATAATCGCATAGTGTGCTTTCGCCGTAAAGCCTTTTTGAAATCTGACACAGCGGCTGGATTAACAAGAAGTTAAGCTTTATTTTGATTATTACACTTGGATTTATATGAATGTTATATATTTATATTTCTGTAGTTTGAATTTGGCGGCTCTGCAATTTCACCCGATGTTGTCGAGGTGGGTCTCTAGCGGAACAAAAGGTTAAACATTTGTTGAGGCCGCGCAGGTCCAGGATTGGCCAAAAGCTCCCGTCCTTTTTTGGAACTATACTTGGAGTAGAACCCACTTAGCCGATCTAGCGGCACTACTTTCCTGATTGCATCCTTGCTCAGGAGCGAGGCTATCTCCAACTGGAACACCTCCTTCCTCATCCCATCTGCCACCAAGGTGACCCAGATGCCCTGTAAGATGGCAGTTGGCCTGTCCTTCTGCTGTCAGAGTGTAAAACGGCGGTTCCCATTTCCCTGCCCCTGCTGTCTCGGTGGTGGAGGACTGGGGCCAAGATGTTGCTGGTCCACCCTCAAGACATCCTGCCCTGTCTTCCAGCTCCTCTGAGGGGCGGCGGTAGAACGTGCAGTTGCCAAGAACCCAAGCAAAGTCTCTCTGTCTTTGCACAGTTTTGAAGTTTGCTCTATGATGTTGTCGACACCTGGCCCAAAGGTAAAACCTGGTGTGAAGGGGAGCTCTAAGAATGTTTTCTGATAGCTTGGAACTGCTAGCTGGCTAGCTTCTCCATCAGGGTGCTCTGCTGTCCCCCCACTCAGTATGGCTTGTGCCATCTCGTTTGGGTTTCATCCATGTTTTTATTACTTGGGACAGTGTACCAACCTGGGCGATACTCGGTTTGGTCTACCAGTATTGCAGCGCTTAGGGTTCCACTTAATAGTCTGTGGGACTTTCTGTCCAACGGAACCCTCCCGGTTATAGCCTTCGGGTTCGGGGACCACACCTACCCCGCAAGATCGGGAGACTGCGTATGTTTAGCTCCGGCCGGCTTGTAGTTCGCCAATGAGAGAACCAGGTTTCATCTCCCACAGGGCACAACCATCTTGCCTAGACTCTTGTGTGTTCCACTGTGAACGAGCTATGCAAAGTAGCTAGCTTAACGAGAGGTGACCATTGCAGGACTAAGCACGGTTCTAAGCCACATGTATAAAGTAAGAAATAAGCTATGAACGTGTGTGAGGTAGATTGCTCTGCCACTTCACTGTCAAGCAGTTTACACTGTTGGCTTAATTATTTATCCACAAGGAAAAGTTACAGCCATTCATTTCACCTCTCCTTCATTCAGATAGTGTATGAGACAAAGGCTGATACTGTAGGTCCCATTCTATACTATTGAAAAGTATTGCACAGTTCACTACGCTGTCTGTGTGGGAGGACCATTTCAGTTTTTCCGTGATGTGTACGCCAAGGAACTTAAAACTTTCCACCTTCTCTACTACGGTCCTGTCGATGTGGATAGGGGGATGCTCCCTCTGCTGTTTCCTTTCCACGATCATCTCCTTTGTTTTGTTGACGTTGAGTGAGAGGTTATTTTCCTGACACCACACTCCGAGGGCACCTCACCACCTCCCTATTACACTGAGGTTTTCAGTATGTAGCTGAGTTTACTATAGTTTTGTTACATTAGTTTACAGTAAAGATATCTATCCTAGTTTCCTTTAGAAACTAACATAACAGCTAGATTACACTGCTGGTCTTGCACAGTATGTAGCTGGGGTTGCCATATTATTTTGTTATACTGCAGGGTATACTACCCATCTCTTCTTCCCACAAAGAGAAACTATCATTTCCAATATAGCTTTTTGCTTTGATAAATGTGGGGTGTCCCTGCCAACAGGCAGCGGACTGCGTCTAAGAAGGATGGCACTGTGCAGTCATCCTGAGGTGCTTGCTGCTGGCATTGATCGTTTCTGGCCTTCGCCCAAAGGCCAAACTAAGAGGCAAGTTGAGTCCCCATGGGCACTGAATACAGTGATGGAAGGCTATGAGCTCCAACTCCGATGCTGGCTAATGCTATAGTTCTGGCTCATCAAATGTTGCAGGGTCTTCTATTGTTGACGCCCTGGTTGACTGAATGTTTCCGAATGAGATCAGATGAAGGAGTGTCAACCTACATCCAAACCCCTCATTCTGGCCAAAGGTTCTGTCTGACAGACACGTTAACCGGCCATTACAGTTGTTCACACACGCCCCTCTCGCTGTTGAGGGTGATCTAGGGGCTTCTCCCAGTGTGTTGTGCCTGGCTACGGCAATTGACCATTTTCACAGATGCAGGAAATATGAAAGCTTTTTCAGTTTTCGTTAACTATGGTGAGAGTTTTTGACCAGGGCCTATCCGACCAGACTCTCACATTGCATGGTGGACACTGTTACTGCAGCATTTCAGCTGGCCCGCAGGCGTTTGTCCTTTGTCTGTTGCTGTGGTGGCATATTCTACTGGAGGAGTAAATGCCTTACCTGGATGATTGGATAGTTTGAACCATCCAGGGAACAGGCCACAACCCTGTTGAACCACATTTGAGTGGGCCTCACCCTAAATGAGGAGAAGAGTCACCTGACCCCCTCATGGAAGGTAATCTATCTCAGGGGGGACTAGAGTCTACACCCTCAGGTGGTGCTACAGCTTTGGGACAGGTTCGGGAGAGCACAGGTGGACCTGTTTGCATTTCAGGAGAACACTCATTGCCCCAGCTGGTTCTCAATGTCGGACCCTATATGTCTGGACGCCTTCGCTCGCGATTGGCCGGCAACACCACTTTAAGCTTTCCCAACATTTCTCCTGATCACAGCTACACTAGACAGGGTCATCTTGATAGCTCCATGCTGGCCAAGATCACCAGGGTTTAGCCTCCTGTCGTCTCTCTTCTCTGGGACCCCGTGGCAGCTGTCCCTGAGGTCCAACCTTCTCTTCAGGCTGGGGGGACACTGTGGCATTTGGACTCACACTGCCTCCATCTTCGGGCTTGGCCTCTGAGAGGTGTTAATGGACCAGTCTAGGACTTCAGGACAACGTGGTGAACACGTTGCGGAGTGCCATGGTTTCTTCCACCAATGCGTCATATCAAATGTGGTGCGGCATATTCTGTACCTGTTTTATGGTTTTCATAGTTACGGTTTTCATAGTCACTGCTTAATACTCTCATGTGGCATCCACATTGAGAGTGTATTTAGCTGCTATCTCAGCATTCCATGACTATGGCCAAGAGGGACCCATGGCTGGCTACCCATTGCTCTCCAAATTTATGAAGGGAGTTTGACATCTGTGTCCAACAATGGCTCGCTCGTTACCAAACTGGAACATTGACGTGGTGCTGTCAGCGTTTGCTAAGCCGCCCTCGAACCCCTAGAGTCGATGACTTTGAAGCACCTATCTATGAATGTAGCATTCCTGTTGGCTATTAACTCCACTAAGAGGGTGAGTGGACTTCATGCACTTTTAGTGAGCACTGAATGTTTTTCTGAATGGGTCCAGACAAGAGGAGTGTCACCCTTCGTCTTAACTCCTCACCCTTGCCGAAGGCCCTGTTTGACATGTGAACCAGCCCTTACATTTGTCCGCATGTGCTCCTCCCTGCGGCTGTGGGTGAATTGGGTGTTATTTTCCCCAAGTGTGCTCTGCCCAGGGTCAGGGCCTTGGACACTTATATTACACAGACACAGGCAATACGACAGTCTGATTGGCTATTTGTTTGTTATGGTGAGAGAGTTCTGGGCCAAAGCCTATCGATACAGGCTCTCACACTGGATTGTGGACACTACTACTACAGCATATCGGCTGGCCAGCCGGCCTCTGCCGTCTGATGTAGTGACGCATTCTACTAGAGGGGTAGCTACATCGTGGGCACTGCTCCGAGGAGTTCCCCTCAATGACATTTGCGCCTCGGCAGCTATTTATGGGGGTCAGCCACAGCACTACCCGGTACACAGGACTTGTCAGAAATGCTTACTTGGAATGTATCCTGCCGCGTGGAAGGATACCATATAGGAGTGATCCAATAGCTCACATGACCGTGGTTACATACGTAACCTTCGATTTGGTCTCTGCGTGTCTCCAGAGGCTCTGCCTTTGCGTCACACACTCTCCATTCTAAACATCCGACCACATTGCAGATCAACCATAAATTGGCTTTAAGTCTACACATGTGGTCTATGAAGCATGTGACATCAAATTGGATTTGATTTGATTCGTTATGTTCGCCTGCGTCCTCCGGATTTACCTCCTGGATTTGCCTTTTTAGCAGCACATTCACCACTCACTCAAATGAACTCTGCCCTCTCGGGACAGGCCGAGGGCGACCTGAGACAAAATATTATTTATAATGCTACTATTAATAATAATAGTAATAATAATATTATCATTATAATAGCCTAATCAACTTTAGAAAACACTATTAAATCCCATTGTAAATTAGCCCATTCATATTGCATGATGTTCGGTGCGTTTTTCACATTGGACATGCTGCACTGTAGTACACAATTTCCTGTACATTGTGTTGCAGTAAAAAGACCACTTCTAGTTACCAAACCCATGGAGCTTACACCCAGAGAAGCTTCACTGCTCATTTTGCAAAAGAGTGACCCATCAACTTAGATCCAATAGTTGTTTCATATAGGACATACATATTGCACCATACAAAGTTATCTGTATGTTGTGTCGCAGTAAAAGGGGCATCCATTCTACTCAGGAGCACTTCTAGTTTCCAAATCCACAGAGTTTACACAAAACACATCCAGAAGCATAGGAATGAACCTACTGTACAAAATGATCTAGGATCACCCCAGGATTCAGTGAGTGTGGTTATATGAGACATGCGTAAATCCCACCAAACAAGCTTAAACTGTAGGCTATACTCATCTTTACAGTCCTTTTTTCCATCTCCAGGCAGTGAAGAAAACATTCAAAGAAATTGACAACCAGATCATTACCAGTAAAAATCAGATAAAAGATAACTTTCCTCTTTTACTTCAGTCTACAAGTCAGACTCCTGGCCACACTGCCCAAAATGGTGAGATGAGAAATGTTTTGACTGAGATCAATACAACTGTTTCATCTTTGTTAATAGATTGATGTAATGATCTGCGAGATTTGATTGATAAGTTAATGTCGTGACTACATGATTTGGGCCTTAAAACTGTTGTCAATGTCAAATACATAGATAACTGTGAGAAATGTAAAAACCTGTTTTTTGCAGAATGTCATTCCAACTTCTGTTTATAAAGTTGGTCTATCAACAGAATCCTTTGCTGACATTTTCCAGCATTTATTCACAAGGGGGATGCATCGAGTACATGTAGAAAATGTTATTTAGTGCTAGGCAGACAAACACGGTGGACTGCCAATCCAGATATTCTTATCCTTCAAGTGAACTGTGTTACCTCAGATTGTAAATCAGTTAGGCGAGATCTGATATCCCAAATTCGTAGTATTGACATTCCAGTTGGCAACAACAGGCAGGCATACAGATGGAGATCAGGTATATGCCACTCAGGCAAAACAGCAAAAAAGGGACACTACTGGTCACACAGTTGATTTTTGATGGTTCTAAATTGAAGGCAGATGACCTGCATATTTAAAAAATGCCCAAGAATAATGAAAACACAGATGGAGTGATTTATTTTTATGAAATTTGTAATGAGGGGCCTCATGGACAAACTGAATGTCAGAGTTTACTAGGAGTGGTGGGTTGGATTCAGGCGCAGAGAGCTCGGTAAATCATAATATTCTCCGGCACAAAACGGTCACGACGAAATACAGGGCGCATAAAACAGACCTGCCCAAACACAGTCCGGAGAAAGCGAACACATCCACAACCAACAGAGTAACAATCCAGCACAAACCTAGGTGGACCTAACAGGCTTAAATAGACATAAATCAAGAAACGAAACAGGGAACAGGTGCAACCAACAAGACAAAACTAAACAAAAAGGAAAAAAGGGATCGGTGGCGGCTAGTAGGCCGCCCGAACAGGCAGGGGAGCCACCTTTGGTGGGAGGCGTGACAGTACCCCCCTGATTTTACACCATAATTTGCAAATAAATTCATTACAAATCCTACAATGTGATTTTCTGGATTTTTTTTCCTAATTTTGTCTGTCATAGTTGAAGTGTACCTATGATGAAAATTACAGGCCTCTCTCATCTTTTTAAGTGGGAGAACTTGCACAATTGGTGGCTGACTAAATACTTTTTTGCCCCACTGTATGTCCCTTAAGGTCCTTGTGTAAAGTGATATTGTACCCCCTAGCTCAATTGTCCATTGAATATCATCCATATATACTTGTGTTCCCTCATGTACTTCCTGTATTGAATTGTTGTTAATAAAAAAGGAATGATTTTTAAATGGACCGCCCTTGCACGGAAATTCATTGTTCATCCCGCGATGATTGTGTTTCCGCCAATACATCAATACATTCTGTATTGATTTGTTGTTAATAAACTATTTTAAAAAAGGACTTTTAAGTGTTTAGACCGGAAGCCTAGGTCTTGCTTATTCTTACTGGTCTAATGGAAGTGGTCCCGAGGTACACTCCTCTGCCACTTATCGGTTTCTGGGTCACGGAGGAGAGAGGGTTTTTGATAAACTCCCATATCTATTGGGTGAAATACCACAGTGTGCAATCACAGCAGCAACATTTGTGACCTTTTGCCACAATAAAAGGGCAACCAGTGAATAACAAACACCATTGTAAATAGAACCTATATTTATTTTGATTAATTTTCCCTTTTGTACTCTAACTATTTGCACATTATTACAACAGTGTATATAGACATAATGTGACATTTGAAATATCTATTATTTTGGAACTTTTGTGAGTGTAATGTTTACTGTACATTTCTTGTTTATTTCATTTTTGTTTATTATCTATTTCACTTGCTTTGGCAATGTAAACATATGTTTCCCATGCGAAAAAAATCCCTTAAATTGAAATTAAATTATGAGGACGGACTTTCATCCCAGCGAGAAACCCCAAAGGATTATCCTATGACGTGCGCCCCACCTTGTTTTGGCAGAAATACTTTTGAGGAGACGACTGAAAGTTGTACTTATTTTTATGGTTACAGTAACTCAGATACTGTTTTTAAAGTGGCATTACAGGTCTGCTCTGACTTGACATATTATTGTTCTATTTAGTTATTAATAATTATTTCCAAGTGAAAAAGGTCTTAGGAATGTGAATATGTAAAACACGTTTTACTCTTTTTTTATGATCAGTTTTCATATGCACTTATTTTGTACTTCATGTTTATTTCCCAGAATAGTTCCTGATTACACTAAAGAGGGTTTTTAGTCTCTCTTACTACAGAGAACCCTTGGTTTGGTCTTGAACATCATTTTCTGTTGAGTTGAATTTTGAAAGCCAGATAACAACTAGCTCAGAGTTTATGGTATAAGCTATTTTCACATTAAGTTGACATAAATGGTGCAGATCTCGGTTCCTTATCACTTACATTCACTGTTCCTACGTTTTTGTCTCATCCTACAGCTTATACTTTTATATAATCTTTGTTGTTTTGTCTTTGTCCATAGTTTATCTTAATGCTAGGGGGTTACAAAACAATGAAGCGCGAAACAATTTTGAAACGATTTTTGCTTTTTTCAAGAGTCTCACTCAATTTCTGCTTATGCCAACTTCTGGAGGTCACAGCTGGGCAACGATATTTGGCTTTCCCATGGATCTGAACGCTCCGCTGGTATCACTACAATGAAAAATACCTTTGGTGGTAATATTCTACACTCGGAATGTGACCCCTTTGGTCACTTTATTTGTCTTGTGATCAGTTACAATGACATTACACTCATTACTGTAAACTTCTACGGGTACAACACCAAACATGAGAATGATGAGTTGCTTGAATCTGTAGAGAAACGTATGCTTAATTGGTTATGTAAATTTCCCAATTCGTTATTATTGATAGAAGGGGACTTTAACATTAATATAAATAATTCAACTGATAGATGGCCCCCAGGTAGGCAAACCAGTCAGATTTTGGGTTAATACTTTTTATGGAACAGTTTGATCTTACTGATATATGGAGACAGATCATTCACTTAGTGTAACAAAACAGGTTCCAGACAATCCAGAATAGATTTTTGGCTTATATCCAAATGTATTGAAATTTAGTGTGTCACTAAAAATATTTGTACTACTCCCCTCACAGACCATAGGGCCATTTACATTGACATGAAAATATTTACCCCTGATATTAACCTTGGTAGGGCATCCTACTGGAAGCTAAATAGCTCGTTATTAAATAATGATATAGTTAAGTTTGAGGTTAAATATTTGCTCTCACACTTTTGGGAAAGGCCTTGTGAAGAAAAATCTTTTTGCAAGAACTGGGAGCTATTTAAATTTGAGGTGTCCAAATATCTTAGAAAATATGGTAGTAATCTTGTTAAGACCAGAAGAGCTGAGGAGGAAAATGTGATCATTAAGATAACCTCCCTTTCTCAGAGGTCCCCAGCCGGCCTGTCGGGGGAGGAGAAGATGGAACTGATTGAGTTACAAAATAAACTGGATAACATATTTAGTTTAAATAAACTTGATTATATATAGATTAAATAAACTCGATTATATATAGATTAAATAAACTGGATTTTATATATATATATAAAACTGATGGAGTTTACAGCACGAGGCGGTGGCTCCATCTGCTGGACGTGCCAGGTCTTGACAGGCTCTCTGGACAGGACTAATTGGGGCTGATTGGGAGCTGGTGAGTAATCAAGGGTGGATTGCTCACCAGCTGTGCGAGGCCCATAAAGGTGCCAGAAGGGCAGCACACAAGGAGGACTACGGGAAGTGAGGTGACTTCCAGGTGGTTGGATACAGTTACCTGAGCTAAGACGAGGGAGTTGAGTTTGTGTACCATACAGGAAGCCCTGGTGCCCAGGAGAGGGTCTCATGGGGGAGACCTGTTCTTTTCTTTTTGATTTATTATTTAATAAACACCCTTGAAACCAAGCTAATCATACTCTGTCCGTGTCTGATCTATGAAAAAGTCTTGACCAAACCCCCTGGTCTGCCACAATATATGTAAAGTTGAAGTCGGAAGTGTACACATTAAAACTCCAACCTAAAACCACTCCACAAATTTCTTGTTAACAAACTATAGTTTTGGCAAGTCGGTTAGGACATCTACTTTGCATGACACAAGTCATTTTTCCAACAATTATTTACAGACAGATTATTTCACATATAATTCACTGTATCACAATTCCAGTGGGTCAGAAGTTTACATACACTAAGTTGACTGTGCCTTTAAACAGCTTAGAAAATTCCAGAGAATTATGTAATGGCTTTAGAAGCTTCTGATATGCTAATTGATATCATTTGAGTCAGTTGGAGGTGTACCTGTGGATGTATTTCAAGGCCTACCTTCAAACTCAGTGCCTCTTAGCATGACACCATGGGGAAATCAAAAGAAATCAGCCAAGACCTCAGAAAGGAAATTGTAGACCTCCACAAGTCTGGTTCATCATTGGGAGCAATTTCCAAAAGCCTGAACGTACCACGTTCATCTGTACAAAAAATAGTATGCAAGTATAAACACCATGTGACCACGCAGCCATCACACCGCTCAGGAAGGAGACGCGTTCTGTCTCCTAGTGATGAACGCACTTTGGAGCAAAAAGTGCAAATCAATCCCAGAACAACAGCAAAGGACCTTGTGAAGATGCTGGAGGAAACAGGTACAAAAGTATCTATATCCACAGTAAACCAAGTCCTATATCGACATAACCTGAAAGGCAGCTCAGCAAGGAAGAAGCCACTGATCCAAAACCGCCATAAAAAAAACAGACTACGGTTTGCAACTGCACATGGGGACAATGACGGTACTTTTTGGAGAGATGAAACAAAAATATAACTGTTTTGCCAAAATGACCATCGTTATGTTTGGAGGAAAAAGGGGGAGGCTTGCAATCCGAAGAACACCATCCCAACCATGAAGCATGGAGGTGGCAACATCATGTTGTGGGGTGCTGGAGGGACTGGTGCACTTCACAAAATAGATGGCATCATGAGGCAGGAAAATGATATACAATCGTGGCCAAAAGTTTTGAGAATGACACATATATTAATTTTCACAAAGTCTGCTGCCTCAATTTGTATGATGACAATTTGCATATAATCCAGAATGATATGAAGAGTGATCAGATGAATTGCAATTCATTGCAAAGTCCCTCTTTGTTATGCAAATGACCTGAATCACAAAAAAAAAACATTTCCACTGCATTTCAGCCCTGACACAAAAGGACCAGCTGACATCATGTCAGTGATTCTCTTGTTAACACAGGTGTGAGTGTTGATGAGGACAAGGCTGGAGATCACTCTGTCATGCTGATTGAGTTTGAATAACAGACTGGGACCGTCAGGCACCGTGTTATGCAGAGATGCGCACGCATGTGTCTCCAGTGCGCTATTCTAGCCCGGTGCGCTCTATTCCAGCTCCTCGCATTTGTCGGGCTAGAATGGGCATCCAGCCAGGACGTATTGAGCCAGCTCTATGTTCTGGATCTCCAATGTGTCTTCACGGTCCAGTGTATCCTGTTCCTCCTCCCCGCACTTGCCCTGAGGTGCGTGTCCCCAACCTGGTACCACCAGTTCTGGCACCACGCACCAGGCCTCCAGTGCGCCTCCAGGGTCCAGTACGCCCTGTTCCTGCTCCTCGCACTCGCCCTGAGGTGCGTGTCCCCAGCCCGGTACCACCAGTGCCGGCACCACGCACCAGGCCTACAGTGTGCCTCGGCAGTCCAGTACGCCCTGTTCCTCCTCCCCGCACCTGCCCTGAGGTGCGTGTCCCCAGCCCTGTACCATCAGTGCCGGCACCACGCACCAGGCCTACAGTGCGCCTCGGCAGTCCAGAGCGTCCGGCGACAGTACCCAGTCCAGAGCGTCCGCCGACATTACCCAGTCCAGAGCATCCGGCGACAGTTCACAGACCGGAACCGACGACGACGGGCCACAGTCCGGTACCTCCTCCGACGGGCCACAGTCCAGAACCTCCGACGACGGGGCACAGTCCGGGGTCTCCAGCGACAGTCCCCAGTCCGGGTTATCCAGCAACAGTGCCCAGTCCAGAGCCTCCGACGATGATCCACGGGTCTGTGCTACAGGAGCGGACTATTGTGGGGAAGGGGGGCGGCGTCCAGAACCAGAGCCGCCACCGAGGTTAGATGCCCACCCAGACCCTCCCATATAGGTTTAGGTTTGCGGCCAGGAGTCTGCACCTTTGGGGGGGTGGGGGTACTGTCACGCCCTGACCTTAGTTATCTTTGTTTTCTTTATTAATTTGGTTAAGTCAGGGTGTGACGAGGGTGGTACGTGTGTTTTGTCGTGTCTAGGGTTTTTTGTATATCTATGGGGCTTTGGTTTGTCTAGGTAAATGTAGGTCTATGGTGGCCTGAATTGATTCCCAATCAGAGGCAGCTGTTTATTGTTGTCTCTGATTGGGGATCCTATTTAGGTTGTCTTTTTCCATTTTGGTTTTGTGGGTTATTGTCTATGTGTTGTTTCCTGTCAGCACTTGTGTTATATAACTATTATTCTGACATTTCACATTCTTAAAATAAAGGTCCTAACTGACCTAAGACAGGGTATTTTTACTAGGATTAAATGTCAGAAATTGTGAAAAACTGAGTTTAAATGTATTTGGCTAAGGTGCATGTAAACTTCCGACTTCAACTGTGTATATATAGATTAAAAACAGAAGGAGCCTTTATTAGATCTATGAAAAAAAATGACTCGAGGAGAGAGAACAGAATTCATGCTATTTCTTTAGACTTGAGACATGTCACTCTACAAATAACACTATCCACAATTTAAACATTAGTGGTGTTATTAGAGATGACCAAAAATTAATCTCTAAATACTGTAGCAATTTTTACAGAAAATTGTATTGCTCTACGTACTCTCAGGAATCCGCAGATATGTTTCTTGACTCACTGAATAATGTTCACTCTATCAGTGATAGTGAATCTAAACAGTGTGATGAACCCATCCAAATTGAAGAGATTATAGAGTCTATCAAACATCTAAAGAACAAAAGGATAGCTTCATATCATTTTTAAAAATTTTCTAAAGCATTTGACACAGTAGATCATCAGTTCTTCTTCCACTCCCTTGAGACTTGGCTTTGGGGATTTTTTCTGTAAGGCTATTGAGACTCTCTATACAAATGGTAACAGCTCTATCAAACTGAAACAAGTCACCTCACATAGATTTGAGTTAGGACAACCTTGCCTAATTCCTCTCTATCTCTCCGTATCTGTTTTTTTAATCACCCAACTTCTTACAAATTCTTTAAATAATAGTCCTGTACAGGGTATTTCCATAGTTGGTAAAAACAATATTATAAGCCAGCTGGCAGACGATACTACACTTTTTCTGAAAGACCAAATTCCCATATTGATCAATGTGATACAATCCTTTTCCAAAGCATCTGGTCTCTATATTAACATTAATAAATGTGAAATCATGTCTGTCAAAGATTGTGTGACACCTTCATGTTATGGTATTTCAGTGAAATAAGAACTTACATATTTATGCATAACCATTACAAAGGATCAGAAGTCTAGAGGATTACTAAATTTGAACCCTCTTATTAAAAACCCCCAGAAGAAGCTAAATCAATGGCTACAGAGGGACTTATCTTTAAAAGGAAGAATCGGAATAACCATTGCTGAAGTTATCTCTAAGCTAACATATGGTGCTCTATCTTTATGCCTTGACGGTAAAATAAGCAAGGAGATAGACCAGATGCTTTTCAACTTTCTGTGGAGAAATCGTACCCATTACATTAGGAAAACTGTTGCAATGAACACTTATGAGTATGGTGGTCTGAGTTTTCTGGACTTCACTACCGTCAATAATACTTTTAAGATCAATTGGATAAAACAATTCCTAAGAAGACCCACTTCTGTGTGGAATTTTATTCCTCAAAATTTCTTCTCTACTTTTGGTGACCTTAACTTCATGTTGGTTTGCAATTATAATATTGACAAAGTTCCAGTGAAACTCGGCTGGTTTTCTTGTCATGGTCCTTAATTTATAAGCATACTTTTTCTCCACACAGATATTATATATGGAATAATCGGGATATGTTGTATAAAAATGCTTCTTTGTTTTTAGAATATGGGTTCCGAAATAATATCTTATTGGTGAGCCAACTTAGTTAAAAACTTAGTTATAAGGAATTCGTATCACTTTACAAGATCCCTCTAACACTTAAAGATTTTGCAATTGTTTTAGATGCCATTCCCTCAGTTGTTGCTTTATTATTCAGGAGCATGTCAAGACCTGACTCTCTGAACCTACCTTCCATTAACCCTATTGACTGATTTTTCTCTTTTGGTCCATTCAACAACAGAGCGATACGAACCTTGTTTCAATAAGATGTTGTATCTAAACCTTATGTCATGCCTTATTGAAATGGATTTATTGATAATACTTATTTCTATGTAATTAATTTCATTCAACTTTTGGCCAAATGTAATATTCACAAATGTAAATTTACAAACAAAACACCACATTTTCTTACAAAAAGAAATGTAACTATATTTTAAGCCAATCAAATACTCTACTAACAAAAAAGCAGTTAGAATGATAAGTGTATGTATGTCCCTTGAGGTCCTTGTGTACTGTGAAATTGTACCCCCTAGCCCAATTGCCCTTTGTATATCATGTTTATATACTTCTGTTCCCCCATGTACTTTCTGAATTGATTTGTTGTTAAAAAAAAATTTAAACATTTTTTTTTGAGGAGATGGGAACTCCATTGGAATCGCATAAATGCCACGTTCTATATTACTATACTAGTTGGTCCTCGAACATTTCAGACTTTCTGATTTGTTTAACGCGGCACGTGGATAACTAATTACAAGCAGTTAGGAAGTCGGAGTCGGACATTTCCACATTTTCTTTTCCGACTGACATTTGAATGCGACATAACTCCCATTGTGTTACCCATGCCTTGTCATTGGGACGCGAGGTGCATTTTGGGTGATTATCGGACAAGGAGATCAGTCCTTCAAGAAGAGAATGGGAGTCAATTGGGCGCTAATTGAAAAACCCAACATCAGCATGAATAACGTGAACAACATGTACAACATTACAAATGTGAGATAATGAACTTGTTCTCTGTAATATCGTATAGCTTTGAAGTCGTGACATTACGTAGTGTCGAGGAAAATAGGCAGGTTTCTCGACTCATACCTTGACTTTCAGAAGGGATTGCCTGACGATTATCGTAGCAACCGCGTGACGCTGCATGACGCCGTGAACGCGATTGGTCGACAGTCTTTCCGGGTGGCGCGTTGTACGTTTCTAATAATTTATCGCTGGTTTTTATGTCCTCCTCGAATAGAGATGGTTTTGGTCACGTGAGACGATTACGAAGATGGTGGAAGTTTCTTTCTTGAAGTGAAGCCGCAAAAGAACCCAAAACAGACAGGGATATTGCGGAAAGTTGCCTGTAACGTCACGTCTTGAACTTCTTCTGCCCTTGGATTCGGGTAAGCGAAAGGACCGAGGTGGAAAGTCCTCAACCACAATATTTTGCAAACTCACTCTTCCACTGAGCTAGCCAGCCATGACACGAGCTAGCTAGCTTTTTTTTGCGATCAGTTGCCAGATGACATTTAACACGTAAACAACAACACCGTTTCAAAGATATTGAATACAAACTCTGCATCCCGGAGTTGAATGCAGCATATGTAAACAACATTTAGTTAGCAATCAGATTTTGGAGTTTCAAGGTTGTCATTTCACTCATTTTGAGACCGAGCTAGCTATTCAGCTAGCTAAGCTAACGTTAGCCTCCTTCCTTGTCAATCAAACAGGTCGTCACTAAGCCGTTTGCCAATGTCATGCGCCTGACGATAACGTCAAATCCTAACGATGGCAAACTAAATGCAGCCATTATTATCTGTGTTTATACTATCCAGCCCTAATATTGTTATTGAGTAAGATGCAGTTGGGTATCTCTTGCTGTCATCTGGTCACATTTGTGTAAATAACGGCATACTCTGTCATTTCACCAGCCTTACCTTTCCACTTTGTTTTGTGAGCTGAGGGGTGGGGCTGGGTAAATGTAGTTAACCTCTCACAAATGCACTGTGTGTTATGATGGGCAAGACAGTAGTATTAAGTACATAGAGTAAGTTATTTTCTTCAAGATTCAGAGCTCTTCCTTTTGTAATGTTGCTCTGTAACCATTCCATGTTTTTAAACAACAGTTAAACATGCCTGTGTGTATATCAGTAGATTTTTTTCAGTTCTGTGGTAAGTGTAATAGCATATTTTATTCACTTTTGATTAGTTTATGGAATATCTGACACTTTCACAGAAACACAGTCATTGGCTGATGGTGAATCTTTCTTCCTTGTCTCATCTGATGAGCTCCTGACTTGTTGTGAGTCATTTAGCTGGCTTGCAAAGCAGTCCATCACTGTGAGTAACACACAGATCCTTTCTCTGTAGGCCACAGAATCAGTACTGATAAATTATTAACTCTGGGTACAGTCAAAGTGAAAGTTTATCCAGAGCTCTTTCTCTCATTTGCACAGTGGAGGTAGGCAGGGGAACATACATTATGCAGAAGTACAGTGAAGTTACCACAAAGCAGGAAAGAAGACTAGGCTTCCTGGTGTTATTTTCACCCGTTTAATATTCTCTTGTGGCATTTTCCAGAGAGCAAGCATGATTATACAGTGCATTCAGAAAGTATTCAGACCCCTTGACCTTTTTGATATTTGGTTATGTTACAGCCTTATTCTTAAATGGATTCAATCGTTTTTTCCCCTCATGAATATAAAATCGGTCGATTAATTGGGGCCGATTTCAAGTTTTCATAACAATCGGCATTTTTGGACACTGATTATGGCCGATTACATTGCACTCCACGAGGAGACTGTGTGGCAGGCTGACTACTTGTTATACGAGTGCAGCAAGGAGCCACGGTAAGGTGCTAGCTAGCATTTAACGTCTCTTATATAAAAACTATCAATCTTAATAAATCCTGTTGCAACTCTAGGGGCAGTATTTTCATTTTGGAAAAAAAACGTTCCCGTTTTAAACGGGATATTTTGTCAGGACAAGATGCTAGAATATGCATATAATTGACAGCTTTGGATAGAAACACTAACGTTTCCAAAACTGTAAAGATATTGTCTGTGAGTATAACAGTACTGATGTTGCAGGCAAAAGCCTAAAATACAGAGGTAGCCATTACTCCAATCGGTCCTACTGAAAAACTAATTCTCCCGACGGATATATTATCGAATAGATATTTGAAAAACACCTTGAGGATTGATTATAAACAACATTTGGCATGTTTCTGTCGATATTATGGAGCTAATTTGGAATATTTTCCACCGTTTTCGTGACTGCAATTTCCGGGCGATTTCTCAGCCAAACGTAAAGGACAAACGGAGCTATTTCGCCTACAAAAATAATATTTTGGGGAAAAATTACTGGCTATCTACCTGGGAGTCTCGTGAGAGAAAACATCCTAAGTTCATCAAAGGTAGACAATTTAATTTGATTGCTTTTCTGATTTTCGTGACAAGGTTGCCTGCTGCTAGCAAGACATAATGCTATGCTAGTCTATCGATAAACTTACACAAATGCTTGTCTAGCTTTGGCTGTAAAGCATATTTTGAAAATCTGAGATGACAGGGTGATTAACAAAAGGCTAAGCTGTGTTCCAATATATTTCACTTGTGATTTTCATGAATAGGAAGATTTTCTAGGAAGATTTATGTCCTTTGCGTTATGCTAATTAGTGTCAGGCGATGATTACGCTCCCGGACCCGGGATGGGGAGTCACAAGAAGTTTTAACATAATCACTAGTTAACTACACATGATTGATGATATTACTTACTAGTTTATCTAGCTTGTCCTGCGTTGCGTATAATTGATGCGGTGCCTGTTAATTTATCGTTTAATCACAGCCTACTTCGCCAAACGGGTGATTTAACAAGCCCATTCTTGAAAAAAGCACTGTCGTTGCACCAATGTGTACCTAACCATAAACACGAATGCCTTTCTTAAAATCAATACACAAGTATATATATTTTTAAACCTGCATATTTATTTAGTATTGCCTGCTAACATGAATTTCTTTTAACTAGGGAAATGGTGTTACTTCTCTTGCATTCTGTGCAAGCAGAGTCAGGGTATGTGCAGCAGTTTGGGCTGCCTGGCTCGTTGCGAACTGTGTGAAGACCATTTCTTCCTAACTAAGACAATAAATAATTTGCCAGAATTGTACATAATTATGACATCACATTGAAGGTTGTGCAATGTAACAGCAATATTTAGACTTAGGGATGCCACCCGTTAGATTAAATGGTTCCATATTTCACTGAAAGAATAAATGTACTGTTTTCGAAATTATACTTTCCGGATTTGACCATATTAATGACCTAAGGCTCGTATTTCTGTGTGCTATTATATTATAATTAAGTCTATGATTTGATAGAGCAGTCTGACTGAGTGGTGGTTGGCAGCAGCAGGCTCGTAAGCATTCATTCAAACAGCACTTTCCTGCGTTTGCCAGCAGCTCTTTGCTGTGTTTCAAGCATTGCGCTGTTTATGACTTCAAGCCTATCAACTCCTGAGATTAGCCTGGCACAACTAAATGACCTAATAGAATATCCAATAGTCCAAAGGTATATGAAATACAAATGGTATAGAGAGAAATAGTCCTATAATAACTACAACCTAAAACTTCTTACCTGGGAATATTGAAGACGCATGATAAAAGGAACCCCCAGCTTTGATATGTTCTGAGCAAGGAACTTAAACATGAGCTTTTTTACATGGCACATATTGCACTTTTACTTTCTTCTCCAACACTTTGTTTTTGCATTATTTAAACCAAATTGAACATGTTTCATTATTTATTTGAGACTAAATAAATTTCATTGATGTATTATATTAAGTTAAAATAAATGTTCATTCAGTATTGTTGTAATTGTCATTATTACAAATATATATATATATATATATATATATATCTATATCTCGGACAACGAATCGGTATCGGCTTTTTTTTGGCACGCCAATAATCGGTATCGGCGTTGAAAAATCATAATCGGTCAACCTCTAATATATATACACACAATACCCTAGACAGGATCGAGGGAAAGATGAACAGAACAAAGTACAGAGAGATCCTTGATGAAAACCTGCTCCAGAGCACTCAGGACCTCAGACTGGGGCGAAGGTTCACCTTCCAACAGGACAACGACCCTAAGCACACAGCCAAGACAACGCAGGAGTGGCTTCAGGACAAGTCTCTGAATGTTCTTGAGTGGCCCAGCCAGAGCCCGGACTTGAAACCGATCGAACATCTCTGGAGAGACCTGAAGACAGCTGTACAACGCTTCACCGTAGGGATGGTACCAAGTATTCTCCAGATGTGATGCTTGGCATTCAGGTCCGCGTTCAATCTTGGTTTCATCAGACCAGAGAATCTTGTTTCTCATGGTCTGACAGTCCTTTAGGTGACATTTGCCAACTCCAAGCGGGCTGTCATGTACCTTTTACTGAGGAGTGGCATCCCTCTGGCCACTCTACCATAAAGGCCTAATTTGGTGACGTGCTGCAGAGATGGTTGGAGCTCTGTCAGTGACCATCGGTTCTTGGTCACCTCCCTGACCAAGGCTCTTCTTCCCCGATTGCTCAGTTTTGCTGTGGGGCCAGCTCTCGGAAGAGTCATGGTGGTTAAAAACTTCCTTTTAAAATTGATGGAGAACATGTTCTCGGGGACCTTAAATGCTGCAAACATTTTTCGGTACCTTCCCCAGATCTGTGCCTCGTCAATCCTCTCTCGGAGCTCTACCGACAATTCCTTCAACCTCCTGGCTTGGTTTTTGCTCTGTCATGCACTGTCAACTATTGGACCTTTTTATATAAACAGATGTGTGCCTTTCCAAATCATGTCAAATCACTTGTATTTACCACAGGTGTTCTCCAATCAAGTTGTAGAAACATCTCAAAGATGTTCAGTGGAAGAGGGATGCACCTGAGCTCAATTTCTAGTCTCATAGCAAAGGGTGTGAATACTTATGTAAATAAGGTGTTTTTGTTATTTTAATACATTTGCGACCATAAAAAAACAAACATTTTTTCACTTTTTATTATGGGGTATTGTGTGTAGATTGAGGGGGGGAATCATTTTAGAATAAGGCTGTAACTTAACAAAATGTGGAAAAGGGGATGTGGTCTGAATACTTTTCAAATGCACTGTAGATGTCAATAGGTGTAAGTAAACCCAGACTGCAGAGTTATTTGTTGTTAGGAATCATAGAATCGATCACACATCTAGGTACGGTTTTGTATATTAATTATTTATTCATCCGTTTTTATTTTTTCTTAACTCAGCTGGATAAGTTGGACACCCAGACTCTGACCTTGTAGCGAGGACTAGTTGGATAATGCCTGGTACAAGCATAATCTTTTATGCTTTATAGCAATATCATGTTATTACCATTCAAAAGAGGTCAATGTGTTTTAGTCGCTGGGTTGTTATCTAATGTAATGCTGACCATGATATTTTATGTTCTTGTTCCATTACGCCTGTAAAGATTAGATAGCCCTCTGTCTATAACATTGTAAAGCATTTGTCACAATGCATTGAACAAAAATATAATTTCTAGAAGTAAGGATGGAAAGGCTATGACTTGCATTGTATGGAATGTGCTTTGAGCCTTTGAATGAATGGTTTACTGAATGTGTGTTTGTTTGTTGCAGGTAGCCAGCCCTATGTCATGGCCTCCAGCGTTGCTAAACCAGGCCCTGGGAATGGCTACCCCATGAAGGCACAACTGCAAATTATGGGTTTGTTCATGATCTCTGTCATTTTCATAATACGTAGTCTATGTCGTGTCATATTTTGGATTTCTTCAGAATGGAAATTAAACGGTGACATTTGGAGAATTAGGATGCATGTATAGTGTCTGATTTTATATTTCCCTTTTTTATTTTGGTTTTGAAGTCTGTTGCATAGCCATGTTTTGTATTGTAGTATAAGGTTTTAGTCCTTAGTAAATAGTTTTTCAGGGTGTGGACTGTTTATTTTGTCTACACTCATAAAAACAGAATAGACCCGAAGTACTATCAAACTAACTTCTAGCTCTGCCCTAATTGACACTTTTTACATCTCCTCAGTGCTGTCAGCAAAACTGAAAGAAAACAGGAAGAATTGGTTTGGCCCCAGTCCATATGTTGAAGTGGCCGTTGATGGACAGTCCAAAAAGACAGAGAAATGCAACAACACCCACAGTCCCAAATGGAAGCAGCCGCTCACAGTGTAAGTTGTCGTTGTGTTTTTGATGACAGTCAGTATTGAGAACAACTTCTTAATTTGAGTACAAATTCTTTACACAAGTGGCAAGTGTACAGGGTTTTACTGAGGATCCACTCATGATATACAGGTAACTGCCAATATAAAGGAAACACCAACAAAGTGTCTTAATAGGATGTTTGGCACCACAAACCAGAACAGCTTCAATGCACCTCGACATAAATTCTACAAGTGTCTGGAACTCTATTGGAGGAATGCCACACCATTCTTCCACGACAAATTCCATCATTTGGTGTTTTGTTGATGGTGGTGGAAAATGGTGTCTCGGGCACCGATCCAGAATCTCCCGTAAGTGTTCAATTGGGTTGAGATCTGGTGACTGGCATATGGTTTGCATCATTTTCATTCTCATCAAACCATTCAGTGATCACTCGTGCCCTGTGGATGTCACCTCCTGGGGACGTACCAATGGTTGCCAAAATAATGGCCTGTCCAGCATTTTTATACATGACCCTAAGCATGA
Organism: Oncorhynchus tshawytscha; assembly: GCF_018296145.1. Classification (NCBI taxonomy): domain Eukaryota; kingdom Metazoa; phylum Chordata; class Actinopteri; order Salmoniformes; family Salmonidae; genus Oncorhynchus; species Oncorhynchus tshawytscha. The sequence goes on along the minus strand of NC_056450.1, from coordinate 18,206,443 downwards.
TGGGACGTTCATTGCTTAATTAACTCAGGAAGCACCTGCTTTCAATATACTTTGTGTTCCTCATTTACTCAAGTGTTTACATTATTTTGGCAGTTACCTGTAGTAGTTGCAAGTGCCAACACATCCACATAATCAATCCCTTCATTATATAGCTCTGGACTCTTACTCTACTGGCCCTTCTTAATTTAGAGTGGGCCACTCTTCTGTTTCAGTATGTCTTGGTGTGGTGTATTCAGAGCAGTCATACTATGGTGTAGTAAGCTGATGGGCTTCCACAACTGTTTTCCTGCAAGCATTAAGGATCTAACTAGCAGCTGTTAGAGTAGGCATGGACACTTGCTTCTAGTCTCCCCGCTAACACTGTTGAAACATTTCTTCAAATGGAATAATAATCATAATAGTAATATATTCAGCCTTTATAGCGCTATTCATTACATAAAGAATCTCAAAGTGCTTTAAGGCAACAAAAAATACAAGAAATGTAGAAAAATAACAGACAATCATCTTAGACACTTTAATATATTGCCTCTCACCTACAATATCTGCTATATTTAGTGATTTAACTGTCATTCATTGTCTGTCTTTCATCTTGTCAATAGAATTGTCACTCCTTTTAGCAAGCTAATCTTCCGAGTATGGAGTCACCAGACCTTGAAGTCGGACATATTGTTAGGCATGGCAGCTCTCGAGGTCAGCGACACACTCAAAGCCAACGACATGAAAAGTGAGTGCCTTCCTTGTATCATGTTATGCATACCTTGCTTGGCTATGTGATGAAAGCCTGTACTGTGTCTGTGTGCTAGTTATCTCTCACACACACGGCACAGGCACCACTTTCCCCTCATAAAGAGTAAATTCAGTCCACTGCCAATTTTCAAATCAAAGGTTATTGGTCACATACACATGGTTAGCAGATGGTATTGCGAGTGTAGCAAAATGCTTGTGCTTCTAGTTCCGACAGTGCAGTAATATCTAACAAGTAATCTAACAATTCCCCCAACAACTACGTAATACACACAAATATAAAGTGGTGAATGAGAATATGTACATATAGCTACAATGGGGCAAAAAAGTATTTAGTCAGCCACCTATTGTGCATGTTCTCCCACTTAAAAAGATGAGAGAGGCCTGTAATTTATCATAGGGACACTTCAACTATGATAGACAAAATTAGAAAAAAAAAAATCCAGAAAATCACATTGTAGGATTTTTAATGAATTTATTTGGAAATTATGGTGGAAAATAAGTATTTGGTCAATAACAAAAGTTTATCTCAATACTTTGTTATATACCCTTTGTTGGCAATGACAGAGCTCAAATGTTTTCTTCAAGTCTTCACAAGGTTTTCACACACTGTTGCTGGTATTTTGGCCCATTCCTCCATGCAGATCTCCTCTAGAGCAGTGATGTTTTGGGGCTGTTGCTGGGCAACATGGACTTTCAACTCCCTCCAAAGATTTTCTATGGGGTTGAGATCTGGAGACTGGCTAGGCCACTCCAGGACCTTGAAACGCTTCTTACGAAGCCATTCCTTCGTTGCCCGGGTAGTGTGTTTGGGATCATTGTCATGCTGAAAGACCCAGCCACGTTTCATCTTCAATGCCCTTGCTGATGGAAGGAGGTTTTCACTCAAAATCTCATGATACATGGCCCCATTTCTTTCCTTTACACGGATCAGTTGTCCTGGTCCCTTTGCAGAAAAACAGCCCCAACGCATGATGTTTCCACCCCCATGCTTCACAGTAGGTATGGTGTTCTTTGGATGCATCTCAGCATTCTTTGTCCTCCAAACACAACAAGTTGAGTTTTTACCAAAAAGTTATATTTTGGTTTCATCTGACCATATGACATTCTCCCAATCTTCTTCTGGATCATCCAAATGCTCTCTAGTAAACTTCAGACGGGCCTGGACATGTACTGGCTTAAGCAGGGGCACCTGTCTGGCACTGCAGGATTTGAGTCCCTGGCGGCGTAGTGTGTTACTGATGGTAAGCTTTGTTACTTTGGTCACAGCTCCCTGCAGGTCATTCACTAGGTCCCCCCGTGTGGTTCTGGGATTTTTGCTCACCGTTCTTGTGATCATTTTGACCCCACGGGGTGAGATCTTGCGTGGAGCCCCAGATCGAGGGAGATTATCAGTGGTCTTGTATGTCTTCCATTTCCTAATAATTGCTCCCACACTTGATTTCTTAAAAACCAAGCTGCTTACCTATTGCAGATTCAGTCTTCCCAGCCTGGTGCAGGTCTTCAATTTTGTTTCTGGTGTCCTTTGACAGCTCTTTGGTCTTGGCCATAGTGGAGTTTGGAGTGTGACTGTTTGAGGACATGTGTCTTTTATACTGATAACAAGTTCAAACAAGTGCCATTAATACAGGTAATGAGTGGAGGACAGAGGAGCCTCTTAAAGAAGTTGTTACAGGTCTGTGAGAGCCAGAAATCTTGCTTGTTTGTAGGTGACCAAATACTTATTTTCCACCATAATTTGCAAATAAATTCATTAAAAATCCTACAATGTGATTTTTTTTCTTCTCATTTTGTCTGTCATAGTTGAAGTGTACCTATGATGAAAATTACAGGCCTCATCTTTAAGTGGGAGAACTTGCACAATTGGTGGCTGACTAAATACTTTTTTGCCCCACTGTATATGGATGAGCGATGGCCGAGCGACATAGGCAAGGTGCAATAGATGGTATAAAATACAGTATATACAGTGGGGAGAACAAGTATTTGATACACTGCTGATTTCGCAGGTTTTCCTACTTACAAAGCATATACAGGTCTAATTTTTTTTTATCATAGGTACACTTCAACTGTGAGAGACAGAATCTAAAACAAATCCAGAAAATCACATTGTATGATTTCTAAGTAATTAATTAGCATTTTATTGCATGACATAAGTATTTGATACATCAGAAAAGCAGAACTTAATATTTGGTACAGAAACCTTTGTTTGCAATTATAGAGATCATATGTTTCCTGTAGTTCTTGACCAGGTTTGCGCACACTGCAGCAGGGATTTTGGCCCACTCCTCCATACAGACCTTCTCCAGATCCTTCAGGTTTCGGGGCTGTCGCTGGGCAATACGGACTTTCAGCTTCCTCCAAAGATTTTCTATTGGGTTCAGTTCTGGAGACTGGCTAGGCCACTCCAGGACCTTGAGATGCTTCTTTCGGAGCCACACCTTAGTTGCCCTGGCTGTGTGTTTTGGGTCGTTGTCATGCTGGAAGACCCAGCCACGACCCATCTTCAATGCTCTTACTGAGGGAAGGAGGTTGTTGGCCAAGATCTCACGATACATGGCCCCATCCAATACGGTGTAGCCGTCCTGTCCCCTTTGCAGAAAAGCATCCCCAAAGAATTATGTTTCCACCTCCATGCTTCATGGTTGGGATGATGTTCTTGGGGTTGTACTCATCCTTCTTCTTCCTCCAAACACAGCGAGTGGAGTTTAGACCAAAAAGCTCTATTTCTGTCTCATCAGACCACATGACCTTCTCCCATTCCTCCTCTGGATCATCCAGATGGTCATTGGCAAACTTCAGACGGGCCTGGACATGCGCTGGCTTGAGCAGGGGGACCTTGCGTGCGCTGCAGGATTTTAATCCATGACAGCGTAGTGTGTTACTAATGGTTTTCTTTGAGACTGTGGTCCCAGCTCTCTTCAGGTCATTGACCAGGTTCTGCCGTGTAGTTCTGGGCTGATCCCTCACCTTCCTCATGATCATTGATGCCCCACGAGGTGAGATCTTGCATGGAGCCCCAGACCAAGGGTGATTGACCTTCATCTTGAACTTCTTCCATTTTCTAATAATTGCGCCAACAGTTGTTGCCTTCTCATCAAGCTGCTTGCCTATTGTCCTGTAGCCCATCCCTGCCTTGTGCAGGTCTACAATTTTATCCCTGATGTCCTTACACAATGTCCTTAGATTCTGTCTCATAGTTGAAGTGTACCTATGATAAAAATGACAGACCTCTACATGCTTTGTAAGTAGGAAAACCTTCAAAATCAGCAGTGTATCCAATTCTTGTTCTCCCCACTGTACATGTGATATGAGTAATGTAAGATTAGTAAACATTATTAAGTGCAATTATTTAAAGTGGCATTGTTTAAAGTGATTAGTGATCCATTTATTAAAGTGGCCATTGATTGGGTCTCAATGTAGGCAGCAGTCTCTCTGAGTTAGTGATTGCTGTTTAGCGGTCTGATGGTCTTGAGAGAGCTGTTTTTCAGTCTCTTGGTCCCAGCTTTGATGCAGCTGTACTGACCTGGCCTTCTGGATATGGGTGGACCATTTCAGTTTGTCTTTGATGTGTATGCCGAGGAACTTAACTTTCCACCTTCTCCAATGCTATCCCTTCGATGTGGATAGGGGGGTGCTCCCTCTGCTGTTTCCTGAAGTCCACGATCATCTCCTTTGTTTTGTTGACGTTGAGTGTGAGGTTATTTTCCTGACACCACACTCTGAGTGCCCTCACCTTCTCCCTGAAGGCTGTCTCGTCGTTGTTGGTAATCAAGTCCTTCTTCGCGGACCGCGACGGTGGCACAGTATTATCCTTATTTTCTAAACACATTTAAGCCAAACCAGATAGGAAATATCACATCACTCTCCTATTTTGATGATCGGTAAATAATGGTAACTTTGGTTTGAAATAGGATAATTACTCTGTATCTTAAGTCTGTATATTTGCTAACAGAACTCCTCTGTTTTGATTGGTTGGTTTGCTTGCGTTTTATGGGGATTCTCTCTCCATTACTTTTTCCATCCACTAGTTTGTTGAAGGTATATTTGATAAGGTGATAACAGAGAGAAACATTGGTCATAGTCTTTGTGGTGTACTATCCATGCAGTACTGTCCCTCATGTCCCAAACTCGTTCGAGTCCTGGTGTAAAGTGGCAGATAAGGATGATTCAAAGGGCTGATAACGGCTTTTGACAGGCGAGGAGCTGAGTGGAAGGAGGGCTTTTGTTACATAACCAATGCTTTTGTTCCATGTTTTTTTCCCGCCCAGTCTCTGAGGTGGTGCAGACGCTGCAGCTGAGTGCAGACAGAGACCAGACCGATGTCGTGGGGGACCTGTCTGTCTGTCTGGATGGCATGCAAGTGGACCCAGAGATGTTTGCGTCTGCTGCTGAGGCTAACACACAAAGTGAGTCTGCTCTGTGCGATGTTATCCACAGTGTTATCTGTATTGATTTGTAGGGAGAGTTAGGGTTTTCCCATCCTGCCCAGAAAACAAGCTCCACCTTCCCCTCAGTACATCCAGTTCCCAACTCTGTGTTTCTGGATCTCAGGTACATCGAATGGGGAATCGCAACAAAACGGGGATGATGTGAAGTAAGCATATTATTTATTCATGGTTACTGTGGTAATGATACTCTTGCTTATATTTGTATATCAACACTGTCTTGTCAGTGCTCCAAAGTTAATAGTTGATATTGTGGCAGGTGGAGTAGAGACAGCTCTCCTTCTGTGGATGGTTTGGAGCACAGAGCTTCTCCAAATGGTTGTGCGGTCGCAGTGAATGGCACAGGGTCTTGCAAAGGGTCTCCCGCTCTGTCAGCAGGGGGCTCCAGGGGTAATCCTCTACGCCCCCCCAGGCCCTCCCGACCCCCTCCACCCACCCCGCGCAGACCAACCTCCTCTCCAGGTGAGGCGGTCAAACTCATAACCCATCTTCAGACCAACAGCAATGCTCCTGGGGATTTATTGGTATAATATTTAGCTTTATATGTCTACTATTAAAGTGTTTGTCAGATAATGGCAGAAAATGACACTAGGTGGTTTTGTTTTCTCAAACTTACTCCATTTTCTTTTCTCATTCACTGGTTCACAGCAGCATCCTCTAATGGATCCATTCCAACTGAAGAAAGCGATGGCCCCAGCTCAGATACCCCAGTCAGTACACCTGCACCTGCAGTACCAGACCCCAACGCCCCACCCCCTACACACGACCAGAGCCAAGCAATAGCAGCCAGCCAAGCAGACAGTGTAACCCCAGGCCCCCCCAGAGCCCCCGCTGTCGCCGCAGGCCCATTGCCTCCTGGGTAAGGGTCAAACCGTCCATGGTGATCTGGCAGGCAGAAACACACTGTTAATCGGTTCGTGGTGTCAATACAACTCCACCCTCAGGATCATCTTCCTGTTATGCGTTGTTAAACTTAAGAGATTAGAATGTGGCTTTGGCTGTTGTCATGACTGCAATGACCTGTTGTTATTGCTCCTGGGTTACGTGGTCTCATCACTTTTATAATTAAACTCTACCCTACCTGCCGTGACTTGAATTTTTAAATTTTGTAGTTGGCTGACTGATGTTGTAAATATTTTAATTTTCTTTGAATCACATGTTCCTGTGAAGATGGGAGCAGAGGGTGGATCAGAACGGAAGGCTGTATTTCGTAGATCATGTGGAAAAGAGGACGGCGTGGGAGCGGCCTGAGCCTCTACCTTCTGGGTAACTCCCCCTTTACATATTCTGCATCTTTTTCCAATCCACGTATTTACACCAGTTCACAAGATGAGCAGAGAATAGTGTGTCTGTTACTAGAGGATACTAAATGCCAAAGCTCTTTATATAGTCTCCCCTGTTCCTCTTTGCCCTGTGTGTAGGTGGGAGCGGCGAGTGGACCCCATGGGCAGGGTCTACTTTGTAGACCACATCACCAGAACTACCACATGGCAACGGCCCACTATGGAGACGGTGCGGAACTATGAACAGTGGCAGCACCAACGCAACCAGCTACAGGGTGCCATGCAGCAGTTCAACCAGCGCTTCATATTTGGAGTGAATGGGGTAAGTGGGAACTCTGACTGGTCAAACCAAGTGCTCAGCTCTTACAATAACAGTACTGAACCGATGTGAAACACTCAACAGGTGATGAGTTTAATGGGATACTTTGAGATTTTGGCAATGAGGCCCTTTAATTCCCCAGAGTCAGATGAACTCGTGGATACAATTTTTATGTCCAGTATGAAGGAAGTAAGAGAGAGTTTCGCAAGCCAATGCTAACTAGCATTAGTGCAATGACGAAGTCTATGGGTATCCATAGACTTCCAGTCATTGTGCTAACTACCTCAGTCAGCTGCTATTTGCACTGTGTGAAATGATAATGCCATCAAATGGATTGGGTAATTACAGGAAGTCTATTTGGAACAAAGGAACTAGAGGGACACTTTACCTCACCCCTTGCTTCATTTAGCTAGCTGGCAAGCCATACAGAGCTGTTGTGGGAAAATTATATTATAACTCTGAAATGTAATTTATTGGGTCTTCGTGTAGTGCCCACACCATATTTTATAGTATTTGGGTGTCAGCCTTATCAGCTTCTCTCTAAGATGGTCCATGCAGTTAACCTAGCAGTTAGAGAGTTTGACAATATAATCATCTTTATTAAAACAATTTGCTTCTCTTAACTCTGTTTTACATATTGGGCTGTAAACAGTTTATCCTTTTTCAGTTGGGGATATTTTTAACTTTGTTTGGTAATTATTATCTTCTCTTGTGCACTGAAGCTCCAGGATCAGGTTCCAGCCACTGAGAATAAGCAGTTTGATCCCCTGGGCCCGCTGCCACATGGATGGGGTATGATCTCACTACCTCACATGAAAAGGTCACAGATTAATCTGTTTTCTAGACTTTTGAATGAATTGAGGATTGTACTTAAACTGTTCTGTTTCATCCCATTTACATTCTCAGAGAAAAGAACTGACAGCAACGGGAGAGTGTACTTTGTCCAACACACCACACGGACTACACAGTGGGAGGACCCTCGCACTCAGGGGTGAGAAGTTCATCTGTACTACTCTTAGTACAGATGTATCCTAACAGCTACTTTTAACGTCAGTGGGTGCTAGCCTGTAACACCTAGAACAGTGTAAGATTAGCGCGGCCCCTGGATCTAGTACTCTACACATGCCCATACACTGGAATTGTGTAAATTCAGACATTGTGCAAATCTGTATCCTACTGTATGTCCCTGTTTTATGTTGACACTCTCTCTCCCTCAGGCTGCTGAATGAGAAGCCTCTTCCAGAGGGCTGGGAGATGAGGTTTACAGTCGACGGCATCCCATACTTTGTGGACCACAACAGGAGAGCCACTACGTACATCGACCCTCGTACTGGAAAATCTTCACTGTACGTACCAACTTTACAGTCACTTATCAAAGCATTGGACTACCTCTCTGACTAAGCATCATTTTAGACTAAAATTAGACTCTATGTAGCAAACAGGGGTCTGTTTCCTAGGCACTAGTTTGACTCCAGTAATGGAACTGTTGCTAATAATAACGCTTTCTTTCTGTACCCAAAATGTCAAATTAGGATGACTAATATGGGCTGAACAGATAATGTACTGTCTGTATCTTTCAGTATTCTAATGAGCCACACCTGAGTGATATTGGTGTACTGTCAACATGACTGCTCTGTTTAACAGTGACTATGCTCTGGCTGTGCTCTATTCCCCAACTAACAGGAATAACCTGTGGTGCCTTTCACAGGAATGCTGTTTCAGTCGTCTCACCTGTAACCTGCTTTGGCTTAAACATTTATCATTATCAGTTTAGTCTGTGCAGAGTAGTGAAAACGTAACATTTTCTGACTGTCTGGGGTCTATGGTTTGACATTATTGTGTAGTTCTAATACACTATAGTAAAAGCCAGGTAATCTGACAAAGTTGATTCAGTATTTGGTCCATGATGAGTGATTGAATGTGCCTTTTCCTTCCCTCTCTCTCTCTCCAACAGTGAAAATGGACCCCAGATAACTTATGTTCGAGACTTTAAAGCCAAAGTCCAGTACTTCAGATTCTGGTGCCAGGTAGGTCTCATGCCTTCTGAGTTTGAGTGGTTAAACAGGGACATTGTTTTTATGGTCAACAGAACAACATGAATTCCAATGCACAGTGACATAATTAAATGAACAATGACCTGCTATTTTTGTTGGCACGTGTGTGTGTGGGGGGGTCACATGCTTCAAAATCACATGATTTCCTCTTCTTGTCCAGCAATTGTCAATGCCTCAGCACATCAAGATCACTGTCACCCGCAAAACCCTGTTTGAGGACTCGTTCCAACAAGTGAGTAAACATCCTCCCAAATGAGCATGTTGACACTGACCTATGTTGTCCATATTAATTTGACTCTCCATTGTAGATAATGAGCTTCAATGCACAGGACCTCCGCAGGAGACTATGGATCATATTCCCTGGGGAAGAAGGTCTTGATTATGGAGGGGTGGCAAGGTAAAGTTATAATGTACTCTTTTCAAGTGCTCCCATGCAGTTATTGCACCTCAATAAATAATAAGTCATTCAGTGGCGTTCTGTGTCGTTTAAGATTAGGTCAGGACATTGTTTTTTCTTTTTTTATGAGCATGACCTTATTTCTATTACAGCATATTGGATGACTGCCTCATTCATTTTCCATTCACCCAGTTCAAAGTAACAGTGATGGGTTTAGGCTACTACATAATACTATAATTTTCCCTATACCCATCATGAGGTTGCTATAACCTAGCCTACGAATTCAAGTTTACAATGTAGGTGCACCGGTAGAGAGACAAACTGGAGTAATCATGGTGACGGTGATTGCCAAGCAAATAACTGATAGTCTCATGGTAATTGACCGTTACTTAACATAAACACATTTAGCATCTCCTGGCTTCCACACACAGCCTACAAGCCACTGATGCAGATATTAGGTGCATCTACATTATAAAAGTCAAATGAATCCATGATCTATAGCCTACTACACAATTACAATAAATCCATTATTTATTTTGGAAGGGTCTACAGAAACATGATATGAAGAAAATGTAGTCTATTTCAGAGGAACAGAATAGCATACTCTTGAGTTGTCCTTATGTTAGGCCCTGATCTGGCTATGCCATATGGCTGTGGGTTTCATTACTTCATTTGGCAGGCAAGATTTTCTTAGAATTCTGTGGCATTATTTTATAGTATGAAGAATACAATTCAACAAAGAGGAATAAAATATAAATAATATTTTCACCAAATGATTTGAGGGAGTGCGCACGGCTATTCTTGTCGATAAAGTATTAGTTTATTTCTTCACATTATAAGCACAGCAATGCGCACATGGCAGTAGGCTATAGGTGTCAATGTTCCAAAATACAATCAGTTAGCGGGAAAACACCATTCTCAAAAGTGACTGCAAATGCAATTATGCAGTTTATTATTATTATTATTATAAAAGTGCATTTTTATGGGGGAAATTATCTTCTCCAAACTTGAAACTCAAACTGCGTGTGTATGCCAGTTAGGCTCTACACCCATTGTAAAGCGGATTAATGTGCTTCATTTTAAGAAGTTATTTGGCCACTTTTTAGTTGTGATGCAAACCATATCAAAACATATAAGCTATGGGCTAGGCTACAAGAGGTGTGCAACTATGATTTGAAAAGGTTTGCGCTGTGTCTTTCCTTACTGCACACAAGCTGGGCATCATTCACAAGTGATAATATAATTCACAAGTGATCGGCTAATATTGTCACCCATCAGACTATTCTTGTTTAGTCTTGTATTTACATATTATTTCGTATATGTGTGAAATTTGTTTTAATTTAGAATGGATCATTATCATGCACTTGTCTAGAAACAGGCAGGGTTCATTTTCATGCCTGGCAGGTGGGCTATAATCCTGTTGTAAAGAGAAGCAATGTGCTTAATATTAGGACAGTTGAGAAATAAATATAGTAGGCCTAGCCTATAGAGAGCTGATGGGATCTTCCTCTTTTTAATAGAGGCCATCACAATTCTCACGCAAATGCATAGCCTATAGAAATGTTGTGCAACATGAGCTCATAGGCTCTCATGAAGTGTTTGATTACATTTTTGAAACATTTTCATTGATGTCTGATTAGAGACAATAGAGTGCTGAGTACCAGGCAGTTAGCAAGTTTGGTAGGCTACTAATGACCATCAGAGCTTGGAGAAGCCTAATTAACGTGACTAAAAAGTCACGTGGAATATGACTGCTGTCATGACTCGTGACCGCTGATGTGGCGGTAATATGGTCACCGGAACAGCCCTAGTCCATCCACTTTTTGTTCCATTTGCTTCTTTTAAGAAATGTTTTGAAACAGAATTGGCGGAATGAATACACCCGATCACCAGCACCCACAGTTCCCTTTCATAGCAGCCATTAAAACATTTTCCCTTCACTTGTGGACTTCAGTGCACAACACTAGCTGTCTGTCACCAGGCAACAAAAAAAAACTCTCTCCAAGCCAAACCTTCATACAATAACCGTTACACACAACCTACATCGACGTCACCATATTTGCTGTCAACATAGTTCTAGTAGTTAATGTGTTTGTACACATGGATCGGATTGTGGGTTTACTATCACGCAGTAGTGTACATACAGCAAGCAGTTTTGCAGTTACACCGGCGGGCTCCAGTGGCAATACATTTACAGTATAAAACCGAAAGCTTACCTTGAATTAAAGTGTTGGATAGCCTTAGCCAGCTAGCTAACATGAATACCATTCCTTTCTGTTTGAGTTAGGTTGTTGAGTAGGCAAAATTAGCTGCATTAGCTAGCGTAAGTGAAAGAGTAACTAAAATAACATATTACAAAATATCTCTGCTGTTTCTCCTCAACTTTTTAAGAAATTAATTTGTTCAAAACTGTTCCACTTTTTTTTTTTGTCCACATGTTATGTGCTTCAGTGCTAGCTAGCTGTAGCTTATGCTTTCAGTACTAGATTCATTCTCTGATCCTTTGATTAGATGGACATGTCAGTTCATGCTGCAAGAGTTCTGATAGGTTGGGGGATGTCCTCTGGAAGTCGTCATAGTTACTGTGTAAGTCTATAGGACGGGGTGAGAACCATGAGCCTCTTAGGTTTTGTATTGAAATCAATGTAGCCAGGGGTAGCACCGGCTAAACCATGGTGCTACCCTACTGCTGTTGAGGCTACTGTAGACCATTGCAAAACTGTTTTAATCAGTTATGTGGTGACGTGAATATATTTATTATAGTTTTTGTCTAGAAAATAACCTAAAGCTGCAATATGTAACTTGTTGGGCAACCTGACAAAATTCACATAAAAGTGTTAGTTATAGATCTATAATTCTAATTGAAAACATGTCTAGGAAGCTGTAGATCTGTTCTGTGTGCTATTTCTATGCTTCCCGTTTTGAAGGTTTGTTTTTGCATCTTTTGGTTTTGTACACCAGCTTCAAACAGCTGAAAATACAACATTTTTGGTTATGGAAAAGATATTTCACAGCTGTTTAATTATTCTCTACACCAGGGGTACTCAACTCTTACCCTACGAGGTGCTGGATTTCTGTTCTACGTGATCATTAATTGCACACACCTGGTATCCCAGGTCTAAATCAGTCCCTGATTAGAGGGGAACAATGAGAGTTGAGTTTGAAAGCTCTACACTATACTTGTTTTGTCACACAAACTGAGACTAAGTCAACTTTTTAAGAATTTTAGCAACTAGGAAATGGCGGAGCGATTTCTGCATAGTGCATCTTTGTTTCACTTTTTTTTATGAAATGGCCCTCCTCAGAGGAGCCGCCACCGAAGTTATTGTAGTGGTGACGGAACCTTCTGTGCCCCCTGGTCTAAGGTTCAGCTACTTTAATTACCTTTTAAAACATCCTAGATAAGTGTTTGTCTACACGTTGATATTTGAGCCAGTTATGAATTGTGTTGTTAACTGGATCCTTGCAGAGAGGTTTTGTATTGTGATGAGTGTTATGAACTATTATATATTTCTCTCTTTGTAGGGAGTGGTTCTTCCTGCTGTCTCACGAGGTGCTGAATCCCATGTATTGCCTGTTTGAGTATGCTGGGAAGGACAACTACTGCCTACAGATCAACCCTGCCTCCTACATCAACCCTGATCACCTTAAGTACTTCAAATTCATCGGACGCTTCATCGCCATGGTGATTATTTTTAGTCACTATGTTTTTCAATTGCAGTGTGACATTTGCGAGTGTAAAGATCTGCTGATGCAGTTCTGCATTTTTAAATGTTAACCTCCTGATCTCTTTTCGCAGGCTCTTTTCCACGGGAAGTTCATTGACACAGGCTTTTCGCTACCGTTCTACAAGCGCATGCTGAACAAGCCATGGGCACTGAAAGATCTAGAGTCCATTGACCCAGAATTCTACAATTCTCTCATCTGGATTAAGTGAGTCTTCTGAGGAAGCTGTACTAAAATTAACTTTGGTTGTAGTAAATATTGTTTGTTTAATGTTTTGGTGGCTGTGATGAACACACTTAACTTCATGGCCCCATTTTTCTTGATAACATGAGTTTTCCATTTTGGGCCACTGATACGCGTCTTTGTCATCTGTTGTGCACTTCAGGGAGAACGACATTGAGGAGTGTGGCCTGGAGATGTACTTCTCTGTGGACAAAGAGATTCTGGGTGAAATCACCACTCATGAGCTCAAGCCAGACGGAGGAGAGGTCCTGGTCACTGAGGAGAACAAGGAGGAGTATATCAGGTCTGTCTCAACATATGCCCCCCCTCCCCTCCCCTCCCCTCTTGGTCTGTGGTGCCTTGATCGTCTGTGTTTCTCCAAGGCTTGTAGCAGAGTGGAGGTTGTCCAGAGGTGTGGAGGAGCAGACCCAGGCCTTCTTTGAGGGCTTCAATGAGGTCCTCCCACAGCAGTACCTGCAGTACTTTGATGCCAAAGAACTTGAGGTACGAGTCTTAGTTTGGCACACTTATTTACACCAGGTTCACCATATTCACTCTGGTAAAGATGACAGCTGTTGTTCCAACTCACATGTACCAGTGAGCCAATTGTTACTTGTCAACTTCCTGCAGGTCATGCTGTGTGGGATGCAGGAGATCGACCTGGCAGACTGGCAGAGGAACACCATCTACAGACACTATGCACGCAGCAGCAAGCAGGTCCTCTGGTTCTGGCAGGTCAGTGTTACACATCTCTCCTCACCAGTGCTACACTCAGGTGCCACATCTCCTCAGTATCATTACATTCGTGTAGCAAAGAACATCTATGAACATACTGTACCCTCTTGGACTTGCCTTCCAGCTCATCAAAGAGATGGACAATGAGAAGCGGATGAGGCTCCTCCAGTTCGTTACAGGCACCTGCCGGCTTCCTGTCGGAGGCTTTGCAGACCTATTGGGTAAGGAATTTAACCTGTAAGGGTAAAAGTTCATGAAATATAACATTTTGCCATTTTTACCTCTAAGTAGATGGGTTAGTGACTTACATATTTGGTTTTGTAGGGAGCAATGGCCCGCAGAAGTTCTGCATCGAGAAGGTGGGAAAGGAGAACTGGCTACCCAGAAGTCACACCTGGTGAGTACTGTATGGAAGAGTCAAAACAGAGTAAAGGCTTCACTCGACAGATAACTAACCTGCCTCTATTTTCCCCTTCTCTAGCTTCAATCGATTGGATCTGCCTCCTTACAAAAGCTACGAGCAGCTGAAGGAGAAATTGATGTTTGCGATTGAAGAGACTGAGGGCTTTGGGCAGGAGTGATCCAGCAACGGCTCAATAAACAGAGGAGTGTGGTCTTCGTTTGTCAGGGAGCCTCTTGAAGACCAGTGTGTTTTTGTGTGTGCTTGCCAGTGTTTCCCCTATATGCATTTAGCAGTGGCGCACCAACGCTACCTCCTGCATTTTTTACGTGGCTGTATAGATGTATGCCCCAAGAAGACCCCATTCACCGCCACCCCACCAAACTCTGCCACCTCTGCTGAAACAAATCCTAGGGGAAACACTGCGTGCTGTTGAAGGAGAAAACTTGCTCTAAAATACTGGAAGAATATTTGAGGGTATCGATCCACAACAGTAAGCTGCTCCCTTCTCTCAGAATGTCCCCCACATCATGCATGAATGTTGGAAACCCACCATCTATAACATATATGGGACAGGGATATCAGAAGCATCGGTCCCATCCTTTGATTGACCCACCACTATTTCTGACAATCCCAACGCTGACTTTGAGGAAAATGAAGACCTCTGATCAGGCAATGGCCAGATCCAGAAGTTGCACTGCACATGCTTCAAAATAGAACAGTCCTTCTGTTCAAAGCTCCTTAGCATTTATCTGTGAATCAATAAAATATTGCAAGGGACAATATTGGCCCCTATATTTATGGTACAAGAATCTACTATGGCCCTAGTTTTATAGGGCATTGTGACATGATCAACATTTTTTTTTAAGTATTCTGAAATGTTTGTCTAGAATATTGCCTTGATGTCTTCGGTGATATGAGATTTAACCACATTGGAGACTAGATATACATGTAGCTTTTAATAGTCTGGGAGATTTTTAGCATACGAACTTATCGATTTTTATAGTAATGGGAGATGTTTTTCTGGCTGTTGCAAAGGCATGGGAATACATCTTTTTTTCCCTGGAAGATTATGAATGAAAATCCCAGGGAAGTAAATGTGTAAATAATTATTTGTTGCATTGCAAATAAAAAGCCAGCCCCTTTTTATTTTTGTCTCCAGATGTATCTTAACTGCTATCCCTGTATATGAAACCATGTTGTAAATTGTTAATAACAAATGAATTTCCTTTTATAAAAAGGGGTTTATGGTGAAATGCTGTTTTGATTTATGTATGAAAGATTTCTGCTCAAATGATAACAATGTTCCAATCATGTAGAGTGAAACTGCTTAAAGTCATGGCTATCCATTTTGAATAGATGCAGCTTAATTTATTCAATAAACATCAAGTGCATGCCTCAAGATTCATACATTACAAAATGTTTCACAAAATAGAATTAGTGCCTAAGGTAGTCAGGAATGTCTACAATAGAGTGACTGTGCAGGTGGGAAAAAAATACCTTTTAAACAAAGTGCTTTCATCAGGATGAAAACATTATCACATGTCTGGTCACGGATGAGGCATCTCACTGTTCTGAATAACAATCACTAACAGGAAAAAGTGCCAAGCTTCAATGTTTTAATATAAAACGTATAGAAACACCTTTTAATTGGAGAGAGATTCAAGTCCCTTCCACATGCAGAGGTAGTCTCAGGACAAGATCAAGATTTGACTTGAATGTAACTCAGGCCACAATCCATTGTCTCTAAACATGGGTGCTATGCTGTAAACAGCCAGTGTCACTCAGCAGTCTCCAAAGTGCTCCTCCTGCTCTGCCTCTCCTCCCTCTGACTGATCCTCAACTGGAACACTTGACTCCACTGCCTGAGGGTCCTCAATCTCTTCTTCCTCCCTTTCATCCACCTCTTCCCTGCTATGCTCCGACTCCTGGTTCCCCTCTGTCCTGTGTCCCTGCCTCTTCACTCTCTTCTCCGCCCCGTCCTTCACGGCAGCCACGGGGCACTTGTGGTCTCTGTAGTACTTCTGTCGCGTGAAGCCCTTGTTGCAGGTGGCACAGCGGAAACGATAGTTGTCTGTGTGCGAGCGCTGGTGCTCCAGCATGTGGGCTCTTCTGCTGAAAGCTTTCTGGCAGTACCCACATTTATAGGGCTTAATACCTTGGGATGACAGAAAAAGGTATGGCTCTATTGTTTTGAACCCTAACTTTAAAATGGCTGTCAAGACCTGTAACAAGGTTTATTATGTTTACAGCTGTGACTATTAATAATTTACAGACAGGAAACACTCACCAGAATGAGACAATATGTGTGCCTTCAGCTTGTCTGGTCTGTTAAACTCTTTAGTGCAGCCAACATGTGTCCTGAAAGAACAAAACAATGCTTTGAATAAGCCAATAAAGCAGAGCTTAGTTTCATTGACGTCAAAGGTATCCTCAGCTTTTTGTTGGAATCCTTTGTGGCTCAGCTTTCCAAATAGCCTCACTTATGACCTGTTGGAACAGAAGTCTCACTTACCTAAATGGACATTTGTATTTCTTAAAGGGCTCATGAATGAGCATGTGCCTCTTCACCTTGTCCTTCCTGTTGAACATGGCCTCACAAACAGAACATTTGTATGGCTTTTCTCCTGCAATGAAATGACAGTGTTGCCATAAGCACAGCAAAGAGAATTGAGTGAAAGTTATTTGCATCATGGGCTAATGTGTCTGCATGCCTTACCTGAGTGGATACGAGTGTGCAGTTTGAGGTAGTGCTCGGTTTTGAAGAACTTTTTACATATCTGACATTTGAACCTCCCTCCGATACCATGTGTGGGCAGGTGTCGTCGGAAATACCTCTCACAAGGAAAAACCTGACAAAATGCATTCTTTAGAGTAACTGCATGGAAATTAGATGCTAACCTAGCAGTGAATGACAACCATTTATTTTCTAGACCATACCTTTTGGCAATGTGGGCAGGGGAAGTTATGGGAGGCAGTTAATAAATGCTGCTCCAAGGCCTCTTGTGTGGCGTACCGGCTTTGGCATTTCATGCACCTGAGTGTGATAGAAACACTTGTGAAACCACTAACCCTGGGGTCAAACTAAAGGTCATAACACAGAGAGAAGTTGTGATCACACTGAAAATAAAAATGTTTAACCAAAGCCACTGACTGAACTTTGTAAGCATTAGGATGGCCTAATTAAAAGAGTGGAGATGGTGAAGCTGACCTATAGAAAGTAGTCTCCTTGCGTGGGTTCTGCTGGGGACAGAAGCAATGGGAGTACTGGTGCACCCCCAGCTCAAACAGCGAGGGGAACACCTTGCCACACAGGTGGCAGCGGTAGGTGAGCTGCTCCTGGTGCGTCCGGATGTGCTCCAGGAACAGATCCAGCTTCTGGAATGTCTGGGAACAGGTCTTCACTACACACTTATATACCTGAAACACAGCAGGAAGGAACATTAGAAGCTCTGTTCTCATCCTTCGAAGGTATCTGACACAAATCAAAGTTTACTGGTAGCGTATACAGATTTGCGGATGTTATCGCAGATTTCAAGCTCCAACAGTGCAGTAATACCTAGCAATAAAAAAATTACACATAATCCAGAAATATTTTAAAATAAGTTATATAGGATGAGCCATGACTACAATATAGTATGTAAACATGATTAAAAAATGACCAGTGTTCATGACTATGTACATTGGGCAGCAGTTTTTAAGGTGCAGCATTGAGTACTGGGTAGAGGCCAGCTTGTGGTAACTCTTTAGCAGTCTGATGGCCTGGAGATGGGACCTCTTTCAGTCTCTTGGGCCCAGCTTTGATGCACCTGTAATATCTCCACCTTCTAGATGGTAGTGGGGTGAACAAGCTGTGGCTCGGGTGGCTGAGGTCCTTGATGATCTTCTTGGCCTTCCTGTGACACCGGTGCTGTAGAGGTCCTAGAGTGCAGGCAGTGTGCCCTCTGATGCGTTGAGCTAACCGCACCACCCTCTGGAAAGCCCTGCGGTTGAGGACAATGCAATTGCCGTACCAGGCTGTGATACAGCCCGACAGTATAGCTTCAAAGACGCATCTGTAGAAGTTTGTGAGGGCCCGAATTTCTTCAGCCTTCTGAGGTTGAAGAGGCATTGTTGCACATTCTTCTACGCTGTCTGTGTGAAGGGATCATTTCAGGTTATCAGCACGCCAAGGAACCTGAAGCTTTTGACCCTCTCCACTGCGACCCGTTGATGTGGATCGGTATGTGCTCTCTCTGCTGTCTCCTGTAGTCCACGATCAGCTCCTTCATTTTGTTGACATTGAGGGAGAGGTTATTTTCCTTGCACCACTCCACCAGGGCTCTCGGCTCCTCCCTGTAGGCTGTCTCATCGTTGTTGGTAATCAGGCCTACCACTATTGTGTTCTCAGCAAATTTGATGATTGAGTTGGCGACGTGCGTGGCCACGCAGTCATGGGTGAACAGGGTAGAAGAAGGGGCTAAACACACCCGGTGGCGCTCCCGTGTTGAGGATTAGCGTGGCGGAGGAGTTGTTGCCCAACTTTACCACTTGGGATAAGCCCGTCAGGAAGTCCAGGATCCAGTTGCACAGGGAGTGGTTCAGACCCAGAGACCTGAGCTTAGTGATGAGCTTGGAGGGCCACTATGGTGTTGAAGGTTGGGCTGTGGTCGATTAACAGCATTCTTACATAAGTATTTATTTTGTCCGGGTGGGATAGGGCAGCGCAATGGCGATTGTGTCGTCCGTGGATATGTTGCAGCGATATGCTCTAGGGTGTCAGGTAAGGTGGTGATATGGTCCTCAGGTAGCATCTGAAAGCACCTCATGATGACAGAAGTGAGTGCTACGGGGCGATAGTCATTTAGTTCAGTTACCTTCACTTTCTTGGGTACAGCAACAATGGTGGACATCTTGAAGCAAGTGGGGACAGTAGACTGGGATATGGAGAGATTCATATTTGAATAACTACATCGGAGGACAAAAAAAGTTTGCCAAATAATATTAGCACTGATTGCCCCTGTGCATAATAAAGCTTGTGCATGAATGCTTCATTATTGTTCCCGGTAGATCCTTCCCTCTGGCCATGTGGACTCACCTGCTCCCCCTTGTGCTGGGTCATGTGCGATTTGAGCTGGAAGTAGGTGCTGAACTTGCCGGCACAGAACTGGCACTGGTAGGAGCTGTCGATCAGGATAATCTGCTTGGTCTGGGCCTGCTGGCCTTTCTGCTTGCAGTCACCATCTCCCAAGCTGTCCACATCAGTCTGGGAGTCACAGTCTCTCTCCTCGGGCTCACCTGGGGCTTCTGGACACACATTCAGTACACAATCTACATTTATAATACATACTTAAGCCCTTATACATTACTACATATTTCATTGACTTTGGATTTTGGTAATTGTTACTTATTGCCAATGTCATCCTTAAAAGGTCTTAGTGGCCTATAGAGAACTGATTATCTTTTTTTTTTTATTTCACCTTTATTAAACCAGGTAGGCTAGTTGAGAACAAGTTCTCATTTGCAACTGCGACCTGGCCAAGATAAAGCATAGCAGTGTGAACAGACAACAACAGAGTTACACATGGAGTAAACAATTAACAAGTCAATAACACAGTAGAAAAAAAAGAGAGTCTATATACAGTGTGTGCAAAAGGCATGAGGAGGTAGGCGAATAATTACAATTTTGCAGATTAACACTGGAGTGATAAATAATCAGATGGTCATGTACAGGTAGAGATATTGGTGTGTAAAAGAGCAGAAAAGTAAATAAATAAAAACAGTATGGGGATGAGGTAGGTAAAAATGGGTGGGCTATTTACACAGTGTCCAAGGACGGGCCGGAAGTATATAGAATGGTGTCGTCTGCGTTGAGGTGGATCAGGGAATCGCCCTGATCATTAGACAGTGAGATGATTACCTGGCTGCTCCTCCTCTTCCTGTTGTTGTTCCTCCTGTTCTTCCTGTTGCTCTATGACCTCCTCTGCACACAGTGGTACCACCTTGACCGTGATGGGCAGCCTGGACACTGAATTGGCCACTCCCGAAGGCCACACTTTGTGTGTCTGCATGTGCTTCTTCACATTAGACTTCTGGGCAAAGGCCCGGCCGCATACAATGCACTGGAAAGGCTTCTCCCCTGTATGACTGTGGAGACATCCAAGATTATAATATAAAACATGTGATATTCTTATCCTGGGTAGATTCAATGCATATGGATAGTGCTTTTTTATTTGGGCTGATTTGTGAAACTCACCTTCTGATATGTTGCTGGAGATCAAAGTTTTTGGAGAAGACTTTGTCACAGAAATTGCACTTAAGCTTCAGGGACTTTCCTTTCATTTGTTCAGCTGAAAAGCCGATGCATAGAACGGACAACATTATTCTATTTAGCCAATAATGAGAAACATGTCATATAAAAAATAAATAATAATTTCTTAGGATACAGACCTATATGTATATTGACATTTGTTTCTCAAAATCATACCTGCTGCTCCATCCTGGCCTTTCTTGCCATTTCTTGGTTGTTTAGGAATGATCACCTTCTCAAACTCTTCAAGCTCAGTTAGGTTTGCATTGATGCTGCAGGTTTTGGTCTTGGTGCCTTGCTTCCCAGGACTGTATACTGGAGGAGTGTTGAATGACTGGCTCTCCACACACTGACTGGGGACCTGTGGGGCAGAAATAATAACTTTTCATTTTATTATTTCACCTTAATTTAACCAGGTAGGCCTGTTGAGAACAAGTTCACATTTACAACTGCAACCTGGCCATGTATAACACATTAACTAATGGTCCAACATCTTTAGGATGTTGCCCAAACACTGCAGAGTACAGACATGTAAATAAACAAGTCTGTCATCCTCCTCATTCTGTGCAAATTACAGATTGCCTTAGTAAAAGCTCACCTGTACAGATTGGAATGGCTGCAAGCCCAGGGTGTGAATCTCTGCACTACCACTCACAGACATTTGAGGCATAGTGCTATAGACCTGGACCACTGAGTTGCTGATACTGGACAGCACCTGGGAAGACATAGGCTGAGACTGTCCAGGTGGGAGAGAGTGGGAGGACTGCTGATGGTGCTGGAGGTAGGATGCACCTGTGTGACTCAGGTTACTCTGAGAAGGGAAAGTAAACAAGATTTACAGTTGAAGTCAGAAGTTTACATACACTTACGTTGGAGTCATTAAAACTCATTTTTCAACCACTCCACAAATTTCTTGTTAACAAACTATAGTTTTGGCAAGTCGGTTAGGACATCTACTGTGTGCATGACACAAGCAATTTTTCCAACAATTGTTTACAGACAGATTATTTCACTTATAATTTACTGTATCACAATTCCAGTGGGTCAGAAGTTTACATACACTAAGTTGACTGTGACTTTAAAAAGTTTGGAAAATTCCAGAAAAGGATGTCATGGCTTTAGAAGCTTCTGATGCTAATTGACATCATTTGAGTCAATTGGAGGTGTACCTGTGGATGTATTTCAAGGCCTACCTTCAAACTCTGTGCCTCTTTGCTTGACATCATGGGAAAATCAAAATAAATCATCCAAGACCTCAGAAAAAATATCAAAAGAACCCCACAAGTCTGGTTCATCCTTGGGAGCAATTTCCAAATGCCTGACGGTACCACATTCATCTGTACAAACAATAGTACGCAAGTATAAACACCAGGGGACCACGCAGCCGTTCATACCGCACAGGAAGGAGACGTGTTCTGCCTCCTAGAGATGAACGTACTTTGGTGCGAAAAGTGCAAATCAATCCCAGAACAACAGCAAAGGACCTTGTGAAGATGCTGGAAGAAACAGGTACAAAAGTATCTATATATCCACAGTAAAACGAGTCCTATATCGACATAACCTGAAAGGCCGCTCAGCAAGGAAGAAGCCACTGCTCCAAAACCGCCATAAAAAGCCAGACTACGGATTGCAACTGCACATGGGGACAAAGATCATACTTTTTGGAGAAATGTCCTCTGGTCTGATGAAACAAAAATAGAACTGTTTGGCCATAATGACCATCGTTATGTTTGGAGGAAAAGGGGGGAGTCTTGCAAGCCGAAGAACATCATCTCAACCGTGAAGCTCGGGGGTGGCAGCATCATGTTGTGGAGGTGCTTTGCTGCAGGATGGACTGGTGCGCTTCACAAAATAGATGGCATCATGAGGTAGGAAAAGTATGTGGATATTGAAGCAACATCTCAAGACATCGGTCAGGAAGTTAAAGCTTGGTTGTAAATGTGTCTTCCAAATGGACAATGACCCCCAGCATACTTCCAAAGTTGTAGAAAAATGGCTTAAGGACAACAAAGTCAAGGTATTGGAGTGGCCATCACAAAGCCCTGACCTCAATCCCATAGAACATTTGTGGGCAGAACTGAAAAAGCGTGTGTGAGCAAGGAGGCCTACACACCTGACTCCGTTACACCAGCTCTGTCAGGAGGAATGGGCCAAAATTCACCCAACTTATTGTGGGAAGCTAGTGGAAGGCTACCCAAAACATTTGACCCAAGTTAAACAATTTCAAGGCAATGCTACCAAATACTAATTGAGTGTATGTAAACTTCTGACCCACTGGGAATGTGATGAAAGAAATAAAAGCTGAAATAAATCACTCTACTATTATTCTCACATTACACATTCTTAAAGTAAAGTGGTGATTTTAACTGACCTAAGAAAGGGATTTTTTACTAAGATTAAATGTCAGGAATTGTGAAAAACTGAGTTTAAATGTATTTGGCTAAGGTGTATGTAAACTTCCAACTTCAACTGTTTATAGTGAATACAGCCAGAAGAATAGCTTAATTCAATGAACACCACTTACCTGAATAGGGGGCTGCAAAGCTGCCATGGGTTGGTCAATGGACGTGAAGGCGGAGATGGCAGACATCAGAACATCATCACTCACTAAAACATTGCCTTGGACAAGTGTGTGAGTAAGAGGAGATGGAGGCACTGTAATGTATGTGGATACCTGATGTGGATGGCAAAACAAAGAAAAAAGGAAGACCGCATTAGCCAGCATTTACAATGCAAGCAAATTATTGATCTAGAGAGGATGCTATGGTACGACGCACTGGCCCATACAGGAGATGAGTAACTTGTTTCTCACTCATGGCACTCCACTTTGGGAAGAGACTAATTAATAACAAACATCTCAGCTAACAATAAAAAAGAAGCCAGTACCCACCTGTCTGTTGGCGGGGGTCTGTGGCACAGAGCTAATGGAGGGCACAGGGGTGTAGGCATTACTAGATGCCAGTGATACTGTAGATAGGGAGGGGGCATTGGACTGGCAATGCTCTCTCTTGTGGGTCATGAAGGCATGCAATGAATTGAACTGTTTCTTGCACTTCCCACAAAGAAAGACGTCTTCGTCGTCTGTAGAGAACAATTGGGGATATATCAACACTTCAGTATTTCAATGGCAATAAATGGAGATGCAGAATGCATGTTTGATGTGTGTTAGAGTAGTTCCTCTCTATGACCAACACAATGCAGTCATGCACTGATCAAGAGGAGAAAGGGGAAGTGAAGAGAAGCGCACACCCATTGACTGAATGGTAGATGAGCCTGAGACGTTCTGGCTGTTTGGGTCAGGCACACCTCCCTGGCCATCCAACAGAGACTGGACAGCCAGGACTGTCTGGTTGTCCATCCCTGGAACACAATAATATAACTGGGGTTCAGAACGGTGCAAATATTGGTGCATATACCACAGTACGACATGAACAAATCAAAATGCGTGTGATAGGACTGGTGCGCCACTGCTCTTTCCGACTACAAGACTGCCGATTCCTGCCATTTTCTGGTGGTGGTAAATGATTGCTAGCTCAAGTGGCAGTTGTTTATTCTCAACGAATTACCAAACCAAAGGAAAAGCAATGCATTACCACAAGCAAATCTAAACAATCCATGGAAGATTATAAAAATTCGCTCAACGAAATAATAGCTAGCTAGCTGTCTGGCATCGATTATAATGGCTTATCATACCACAATGACATAATTTCACCTCCCAAGATCACTTAAAATAACCGCACTGTTGCTAGAAAGCTTTGTCTTAAAACCCACTAGCATGTTGCTAAAATAAAAGTATGAATATGATCAAATGTATTGATACCTTCCAGGACTTCAAATATAGCCTGCGCCATCTTGTAGTTCTTCTGTGTGTAGGCGCTCAATTAATACGACTGCGTGTCCGACAAAGTTAGGTGGGCGGATTCCCAACAGCTGTTTCAGGACCAGTTCCAACAGAATTTGTCTTGTCTTTTTACTTTGGGATTGGGTAGGACAGGCTGATCCCAAGTCAGATGTTAATGGCTATGGTAACTCGGCGGTAACTCCTGCACCCCTCTTGATTTGCATCACAAAATAGTTACCAAATAATAAAGTGAATCAAATGGGTTAGGATATAGTCTAATATACACTTTCTTACATTTTATCTGACAAAAACATATTTTCCCATTCAAAACAACGAAAAGCGTGGTATCACAGAGAGTGGCACTTCATTGAACCAATGACCAGTCTGACTTTAGCGGGGCGCATTCACTCAGCCAATTGAAATCGTGATATTCCTGCACATGCCAGTTTCGCGGCTAAAGGATTTGGCGGGTAAACCTCAACTCTTGTTCTGATCAGCTGGGATAATAGCACAAAATATCATAGTTGATTTGGGGCTCAGATGATACATTTTGTGCACGGATTATAGTCACGGTGTTTATTGAAACGATCCATATGATTCGTTGATCGGATATGTAGATTTTTTGGGTGAATATTTGTCATTATTTCAGTTTTGCGGTATTGCTTCCTGGGTGTGTTGACCAAAACGAGTGGGTGAAGAACTGAGTTTGCTAGTACTGTATCTCGCTAGTATGCTAACTTGCCCAAATTGTGTCATTTTGAAAGAACGCATTATATAAATCAGGTTATTTATTCTTCCAAGGGAAACTAGACGTTCTGGGTAGTGCAATTTTGTTAGGAAGTGTAATAAGTATTTAGATTCGTTGACTTGTTGTAGCTGATGTTTTGCTTGTGAGCTTCGTATGAAACTGAGTTGTGTTCAAAGTTAACCCTGAAGCGAACACAACCCAATTTCTTGGCTAACTATACTAGCAAGCCAGCTAGTTAACTAACTCGCTCAACTTTTCTAGGTCGTTGGATACAGTATTCAATTAACTCTGTTCGCTAGCAACACAGTAAACAAATTATTATCATTATGTTTACAATTTGCTCCAAACTAACGTTGATGTAAATCAACGTTAGCTACAGTAAATAACTAGTTAGCTAACGACAATGGACAAAGGGAAGGAGTTGCTATATGTGGCCTCGCCGCAGTCATTGGAAAGATGAAAATACCTAATGTTAGTTAGAAAAACTTCGCAGCAAGTTAGCACGCTAGCTGACCTTGGTGGTGGTTTATTACACTTTTTTCAACTATCAATATACCATAAGTGTTGCTGTATTGTATGGTTTCAGACTAACTACTGTATATTAGACTGAAGCTGTCAGAAACCTCAACCACTGTCTCAACGTTATTTTATAGCTCGCTAATTTGTAGGAATCACGCCCTATATTTGACCTTTGACCATACATTTTCGAATGAGTCAGCTTTGTTGGAGCTTGATTGTCAGCAAGATACTGTTAATATTAGACATGTTTAACCTCAGTATTTGAAAGCCAACTCTTTCAATACATTTACACTATTATGCACATACATTAGAGATGACATATGTCAAAAGGTGCTAATACTACCATACCAAGCCATTGGACTTGAATTCTGCCCCAACACGATCTAGGGGACTAGAGCACCCCAGTTGTGTGTGCGATGTCAGAAACGCTCCTATCAGGTCAGACGTCGGAGGATCTATTGGTAGACTTTGAGACTCTTCTGAATGCTGGGAGTATTGGCCTCTCAGAGGACCACCAAATAGTCATAATCTCCACTCCCAGCAATGTGGGCTTCAACTCTGCAGTCCCCAGCAACACTGGAGAGATCCTTCTGTTCGCCACCCCCCAAGGCCCTGCAGATGTGGTCCAGGACCAGCGACGGCCAACTCTGGGACGACCACCGGTAGTTAACTGACCATTTTGATATGGGTGTTGGCCGGAGTGTGACTAGGATGAGGTTATACCTGTATATACCTGTTATACCTGTACACTGACTACAGAAAGTGTGTCTGTGTGAATTATCTGTGTTGCATCTATACTAACATTTGACCTTGTCCCCCCCCTTTTTATAAATTGTGTTTCAGGTGAAGAGGAAGCTGGACTTGGACAGTGATCACCAATATGTGAGCACCTCTCGCCCCCCTTCTCTTGGGAGAATCCCAACATCCACACCAGCACCTCCTAGAGGTACAAGACACCCTGTTTTACATTCACAACTTAAATCTAACTATTAATGATAATTCAGTTATAACTATTATAATTTTGGCCAAAGGAATGAAAATACTTGGACTTATTACCTGTCTCCCTTTCTCTCTCAGTTCCAAAGCCTTCGACAGAGAAGTCTCGCTATGACACGTCTCTGAACCTGACCACCAAGCGCTTCTTGGACCTGCTAGCCCAGTCTCCTGACGGGGTGGTGGACCTCAACTGGGCCTCGCAGGTCCTGGAAGTGCAGAAGAGGCGCATCTATGACATCACCAATGTCCTGGAGGGTATCCAGCTCATCTCCAAGAAATCAAAGAACAACATACAATGGCTGTAAGTCTGAACTCTTGTACTGTACATGCAGTATGACAATATGTGTTCTGGTCTTTCTGGCTGCGGCTTTTGCAGAGCAAGGGGAACAACTTCAATGACTCAGAGCAAGTGACGTCACCAATTGAAACGCTATTAGCGCACACCACTGCTAACTAGCTAGCCATTTCACATCGATTACACTTACAATCCTTATTGTGCTGGCCTCTACAGATATGAGTCAATGCATACATCAGTGATTTCACAGGATATTTGTATTAGAAACACTTTTTCCCATTATCCTAACTATGAGGTCATTCTGTTGGTCACAGGGGGAACCGTATTGATGAAGCGTCTGTTTCCCGTTACCAGGACCTACAGAAAGAGGTCTCTGACTTCACACAGGCGGAGGAGAAACTGGACGAGCTCATTACCAAGTGTAACCTTCAGCTGAGACTCCTCACTGAGGATACCCAGAACAAGAAATATCCTTTTGTCTTTTACATTTTTTTTTTTACTGTACGTGTTTGAATATGCATTATAGGGCCGTTTTCTTTAACATAATGGCACGCTGGGTTATGTGATGTGCCAGGATCTGCGGAAGTCTTTTGACTCTCCTGACCAGCTGGTGATGGTAATCAGAGCCCCTCCAGAGACCCAGATGCAAGTCTCAGAGCCCAGTGAGGTATGTGGGAGGGTAAAATAACAATGGACGCTTGCTCAAGACTCTTTTTCTGGACCAAATACTGTATTCCAGTTAATGTGGTTTAAACTTCAACCACAACTGTTGATTTGTCTTCTGTTATTCTTTTGTCATCTTCTGGCAGGGCTATCAGGTCTCCCTGAAGAGCACTCAGGGTCCCATCGACGTCTTCCTGTGTCCAGAGGACAGTTCTGGTGTCTGCAGCCCAGTGACAGGCATCAGCCCAACTAAAGCCACAGACCAGACAATGCCCCAGGATGCGGAACAACCACAGTGCAGCACCACACAGGAAATGACATCAACAGCTGCGTCCCAACAGAACTCCTCCCCTCTGCCATTATGTCGTGAAGCGGGTAAGCTGCTCTCACTAGTGTCACACTGTCACCCTGAGATTCAGGAATGTCTGAGATTTCTCCAAGAAATACATTAACATTCCCCAATGGCTATTTGCTGTGGTCACTAAAAGTGCATTCCCTTCTGTCTTTCAGAAGCATTCCTGGAAGGCGACCCGTTCCCCAACCTGGGAGTACTGCCGGACTTTGACCTTTCACCCCTGCCGTCCTCTGACTTCCTCGGTGGGGAGTGCTTTGGGAACCCACTGGATGGCTTCATCAACCTGTCACCTCCACAGAGCCAAGACTACCACTTTGGTCTAGAGGAGCACGAGGGCATCAGCGAACTGTTTGACTGTGACTTTGGGGACCTGACCCCACTGGAGTTCTGACAATGTGGTGGAAAGGAAAACCCAAAGAACTAGAATGAGGTTCTGTTTCTATGGGAACACACCATACCATCTCAGAACAAAGAAGCATACCCAAGTGGTTAAAATACAGAATTGTACAGCACAGACTGTACTAGCACTTAAGTTGCTTAGCAAAATAATTTAGTTTTAGTTGGCTATTTAATTTATTTATATACAAATCATGTTTTTGTACAGCTTTTTTTTTTAAAGTGGTTTGCAGGTGTATTTGTGGGATATGGATGTGATTATCAGCTGGAATATTAGCATGTAATGCTAATAATGAATTTGTTATAGTAGACATTTTAGCCATAGTCTCAGGTGTAAGGAACAGTGACTTTTACAGTAAGAGTTGGAGTTCAGATGCATTTTATAAAGTCGTGCAGTATGTTGGCAAATGGTAATGGGAGGATATACACTGAGTGCACAAAACATTTAAGAGCACCTGCTCTTTCCGTGACATAGGTCAATCCAGGTTAAAGCAAATTTAGGAAGGTGTTCCTAATGTTTGGTATGCTCTGTTTATATTCCCAAGATTGTTTTATTTCCCCTCAAGGTGTTATTTATTTCTCTGACCTGTGGGTGCCTATTACAAACCCTCCCATAAGCTAATTACAAGGCACACACACATTATTGGTCGGACTGTCTCAGCCTTCAATTTGATTCTCTTGAAATGGCAGCTGAACTAATAGTAATTTTTTAATGTGAGGTATTTTGTTTATTTTGTCATTATCATGAACCTCATCACAACTCTTTTCTGCAAGACTCATGTAGTGCCTTATAAAAACAAACAAAAAACAGTCAGGATGTCTGGTGGATGGATTGAATTCAGGTGTTATGCTGTGTGTAAAGTTGAGGTGTTTATGAAAGTGTTTGATTTGAATTTCTTAACCGCACGTTGTGGATTACTATTTTGGGGGGCAGTCAGGCTACTGTTCTTGAAAATTCAGCCACTGCTAACAACGTGCAAGGGAAACAAGGAAACTGAGCTGCAGTCAAAATTATAATGTTCTGTGCTTTGTTTTATAACAATGTTACAAGATTAACATTTTTGCCACAAATTCCGTGGTAAAAGTAATTACTTGTAACAAATGGTTTCAAGCATGTGCTTTGCCTCAACTTAGTTTTTTAAAGAATAAAAACATTTTGATTTGACCCTACAAAATGTGTTAAAAGCAAGTTCTGCAGAGAATAGGTATGTCAACTAAAATATGACTGAAGTTCAGTGAGGCAAAGCAGAGGTACTGATGAGACTGTACGTTCCAAGCATTCCTATATGGCTTGTCATAAATGTACATCAGTAACAAGGCCTTGAGCAATGAGTCAATCATCGGTTGACTGTTAATTTTCTAGTGGAACAATGTCTCTTAAGAATTGATAAAGATGTTTATCTGTATGAGGGGATGTGCAGTACCTGTTAATTTATGTTATGCTATGCTATGTTGGCCCCTCGCCATTGTCCCCTCCCAAGATTGTAGCAGGTCATGTCTCATTTGCCTACAGTGTCTTGGCACATAGTTTTCTCTCATCACAGACCGGTTCAGAGCAGTCTGTCCCTGGAACCTCAAACAACGAGGGGAATTAAGACATGCTCACCATGCGATACACACACCAGCAGCAAACTGGTCTGTTTGATCAGTTTCTCACAGCAGGAAAATAATCCTGCAGCAACAGGAAATGTGGTTTATAATTCATCAACATTTTTATAGAGGATACATTTTTCATTAGGGTAAATCACATCTGACATTTTTAAGTGGAAATTACAAAATGTTGAAGCATTTATAAACTAACTGTCCAGTGTTTCCAAATTTCTATGAAATATTATCTATTACTTACAATATAAGTGAAATAGTTTTCCTTTCAAGAAATGCTAAATTAGTGTCAAAAAGCAGCTTCTCTGTGTTGGATTGGTGTAGGCGTACCCCAACAGAATGGTGTGGATGCATACCGGTCATTAACAATGCAAGCCGGCTGCTGATTGGCCAGCTCATAGTATTTTTTTAAACGTTCGCTTCGAGATACAAGTTTGAAGTTGTTTTTTTGAAGTGTTATTTTTCTCCCATTTATGCTTTGGCCACAAATACGAGTATAGGACGAGTCAACAGCATTATTTAGGTTTGAGTTAACAGACCATTAACTTTTCAAAGTGAGATTTTCACTGGACAGTTATTTTAAACCTTGAATACACTCTGCCTTTGATTTTCCTGCTGTGCATCTATACTACTTGTCTTTCTCATATGTTCAGAAACTTTAGTGTACAGTAGATAAATAAATGCATATATTGATAGTGTGGTGTGCTTTATCAAATGTATCCTCATAAATCCATGCTTTGTGTTTAATTCTCTTTTGAGTCTGTTCAATGAGGGAACCATGCTTTTGAATATTTAGTCATATATTTTCTGAATGTCATTGTTATGCCATTGTTTTATTTCACCTATTAGCATTTGGCAATATACAAATAACAAATCCATGAGATTACAATTCAATGTAATTGTTACAAGGATATTGGGCTGGCAATGGCATATTGTAGGAGCAACACTACTGTCCTTTGATTCCGATTGCACACAGCACAGACAGATACACACAATTCCTTGTTAAATAGGACTGTACTGCATTCCTGTCACACAATGTTGTCATAGCCATTCAGCAACAGTATGATCGAGCAACTGTTTTAAAAAAAATACATTAAAAAAAAATGTAAGGAGGTATCAGCTGTTATTTGAGGTAACATCACTGTCTCTTCTTATTGAGAGATGCTAATAAATTAACTACACCAGAAACTATTCCGACAGGCCTGAAGGTTATTCATTAAATGCTCTTTATAATTATAGGCAGCTAAAGGTTTTCAGAGAAGTATGTGACATTTGTCACAAGATGTCTTGAGTTGGAATAGCTATCAAAAGTGCAGTGTAGTGTGGCCTATAATCTTTCTCCCACAAACACGGACACACTCTGTTTCACTTGCAAATATACAGTCCCATACCCCTCTCACATTGCCCTCCAGTGGTGTGTTTTCTTGCAGAGTGTACATGTCTATGCTGTTTGATAAGAGAAACGGTTTGTCTGTGTGCTTCATCTTCTTGGTGTCACTCTGTTTATTCCCATGAGCAGATCTGAAGCATGTCAATCTGGAAGTCCATGACAACCACACGGCCCACCAGACACTGGGCCTGAGCTCCAGGCACCAGGTAGTACGGCGCGGGAGGCCTTTCAAAGTCA
The DNA here is from genome assembly GCF_018296145.1 of Oncorhynchus tshawytscha. Classification (NCBI taxonomy): domain Eukaryota; kingdom Metazoa; phylum Chordata; class Actinopteri; order Salmoniformes; family Salmonidae; genus Oncorhynchus; species Oncorhynchus tshawytscha. The sequence goes on along the minus strand of NC_056450.1, from coordinate 18,174,787 downwards.
CCATGCTGTTACATGGAAGAGTGTTCAACCCACAGATGAAGACACTCATCTTTACTGCCCTGCTGGGTAGGCTACAGGCCAATATTTGATGTGAACTCTTTACGCTTTTCCTAGCAGTTATTTGTTATCGCCTCTCTGTTAAAAGCTGTTCAGGACATATGATGAAAATATTTTTTCTGCTGGTTATTGCCTGTGGCTATTTCTCACCTTTCCTGAATGTTCTGCTGTATAGGTGGGCTGTCTGTTGAAATCCCTGTCATGTTGTCAAAGGATGAGTCTATTTCTCGGTGGAGTGCCCATATCCACCCAGGGGGGAGGCATTCTCAGTCGGTTACTGTCCACGTCTGTTCCCCTGCTAAGGCTCCTGTGGGACTCTACGACCTCCAAGTCCACATTGTGTGTCTTGATGGGCAACGCAGCTTCGCCATAGGAAGCTTTGTCGTGCTGTGCAACCCCTGGCTTCAGTGTAGGTTCATGTGGTGGTGATGATGGTGATGGTGATGACCACTACTGTTATCATCATTTACTGGGATTTTGTATTTTTCAGATGATACAGTGTACATCCCTTTTGAAGACCAGAGAGATGAGTACATTAAAAATGACTTAGGATTTTTGTACATGGGCACTCCTCACAATGTCATATCAAGACCATGGTCATTTGGCCAGGTAAGTAGCTGCAAGCTAAAAAAAAAAGCAACCTTAATTTATTGTTAATCATTGTGTCTCCTTGAGGAACCTACAGTAGTAACCCGATCCCCACCATCTCCTCTTCCTTCTGTATGTAGTATGAACAGGGGATACTGGAGATTTGCCTTAACATCCTCCAGGTCAGCCCACAGCACAGCAAAGACAAGCAGGGAGATGACCTCCTCCGTGCAGACCCTGTCTACATCAGCAGAGTTGTGTGTGCCGTGGTGTGTAAACTGTTATGCACTTCGATAGTTACAAGACCTCAAAAATCCGCAGATACTAGTCAGTTATGTTCAAAATACCTGAGTGTTCTCACCACACCACCCTCTGTCTATGACACACACACTCACAATGACTTTGTGTGATGCCCTCCTATTTTCTTTGTTTAGTGTCTGTGTTTATAACTGTTTATAACCAGGTCAATTGTGAAGAGGATCGAGGTGTCTTGAAGGGGAACTGGTCAGGAAACTTTAAATATGGTGCAATGGACGGGCAGCACAGACATCTTAAAGCTCTGGGGCCGATCCAATTTCAGCCCTGTACGGTACGGCCAGTGCTGGGTCTTTGCCTCAGTCATGTGTACAGGTAACTGACATTTGACAATCCATTTTAAAATTATTCACAATTAGAGGTCGTTCCAGTGGTAATATACAACAGTAAATATCATTGTCTTGAGTTGTCTTTCTGTGCTTCTTTCTTTTTTCAGTTATGAGAGTTTTGGGGATCCCATCAAGAGTTGTCACAATCTTTAACTCCGCCCATGACACCAATGGAAGCCTGGTCATCGAGGAATATTACACCAACACTGGGGGGGAAATCAACATGTCCAAGGACAGCATATGGTTGGTGTTCAATATCTCTACATGTCATATGTTTGGATCTGCAACAAAGAGCACATTGTTTTCTCCCAGTCATCTGGATGGTTGCATAACAATTTATAGTATTTTGTGCAATTGTTTATGTCATAAATAAATCGATTTCTGTGTCTATTTCCAGGAACTTCCATGTGTGGGTTGAATGCTGGATGTCACGACCAGACCTGGGCCCAGGGTTTGATGGGTGGCAGGTATTGGATCCAACTCCCCAGGAGAAAAGTGGAGGTCAAATACCTCATTCTATTCAATAATCACTTTCTGTTAGATCATTAAGATGAAATCTACTGAAGACTGTGCCGTTTTAATTTCATTTTGAAATATCTGATTGTCAAATGTTTGCCTTTTCAACCGATGGCCTATTGATCAGATCCGCCAATTGTTCTGACATGCCTTTAAGTGAATAGAATGATAACATCTGCTGTGGTCCGTGTCCAGTGAAAGGCATCAGAAAGAGACGTTATGACACCTTGTACGACGCTCCATTCATATATACGTCGGTCAATGCGGACGTTGTCACTGTGATAGTGAGGGATGGACTAGTGTTGGGGAGGAGTGTGGACACGCCGAGGGTCGGATCTCACATCCTCACTAAGAACGTGGGCTCTGATGGACCCCAGAGCCTCAGGTATGTAATGAAAGTAAGATTGCGCTAACATCATGAAATCACACGCAACTGTAGAAACATTATTCTGCTGTCAAGATGCAAAGGTCTGACAGACTTGTCTTTTTCAGGTACCCATGCAACATGTGAAAGAGGTTGGTTTTAGTTTTTCCATCATCTTTTTCTAATTTGCTTGTTATGCATGACATTTTTTGTTGTTGATGTTTGTTTATCACACCTGGCCTTTTCTCTATCCGTAGCAACAGTTCAGAGTTTGGAGGTTTCCCTGAAGATTGACAAAGTGCCAACGATGGGGGAGAACATTTGCTTGTTCATCACAAACAGGGCGAAAGTCCCCAAGGTTCTGAAAGAACATGTCAATGCTCAAACCAAAGAATACAACGGTAGCCCACAAGGCACGTTTTGGGAGGCCGATAAGCAGCTTCATTTTGCACCATGAGCAGGTAATGAGTCACAACATTTCCCTTGTCCCTCCTCCCAGATAAATATTTCGTAATCTGTTTCGATTTAGACACCCTCTATGCTCGACACTGCTTACATTGTTACTGTGCTTCTTCCAGTTCTGTCGGTTCATCACCAGATCCCATACTCTGAGTATGAGAACATGCTTGTTGGTGAGGGCTTGCTGAATGTGGCGGTGGTCATAAAGGATGAGCTGACCAAAGAGCGAGTCCTAGCATCAGAAGAGTTCAACATCATCGCCCCACAGATCTCTATAGAGGTACAGGTTGCTCTCTAACAATGTATCTAGTCTTTATTGTGATAACTCTGGCTCTGACGTACCTCCCAGAGATCCTGAAGTGCTTTTATTCCACAGGTCGTTGGAGGGGATAACATTCAGCAAAAGAAGGAGCACAGTGCCCTGATTTCTTTTCACTAATGGTTTTGCTATGCCCTTGAGCAGTGCTGTGCTGACAGCGGAAGGCTCAGGCTTGTTGGAGGGCAAAGACCAGACAAAGTAAGTGATCGCCACCGGAAACCAAAAGACTGATTATATTCTAAACTATTCCGATTAAAAACAAATAAGCTCTGGCTGAGCTATATGGAACACATTTAACACTTTCTTTGTTTGAATGACAAAGGAAAACCTGTTGTTCCTGTGGCTTGGGGAAAGAATGTGGTCTTGATATTCACCAGGTATGCTCTTCTTGATTGTCAGTTTCATGGAACGGAATGTAAGTGGTTGCATCATGAGATCTGACCTCTCACTGAAAAGGTCACACAGGTTGTAATGCCTGTCTCAGACTGTAAGACGACAACATGCAAAAGATATGTACTGGTATAGACAGGGTGGTTGTTTGGCAACAAAACCGACGTGTGCGCAACTATGGGAAAAACAGACAGGGTTGGGGTGGATTGCTGAGAACATGTAAGCTATTTTTCGTCTCCAATGTTTATTGAAAACATAAATACATTCGCACAATGAGCACCTCTCTCTCGAATACATTGTTGCAGTTGTTGGTTAGCAAGCTAGCCTCTTAAGTCGACCCCCTACTTTTTCGAACATTCTGTTAAAAATCGCGCAACATTTCGGCGTCCTGCTACTCATGCCAGGAATATAGTATATGCATATGATTAGTATGTGTGGATAGAAAACACTCTCACGTTTCTAAAACTGGTTAAATCACCGCTGTGACTATAACAGAGCGTCTGTTTAATCGAAAAGCGCAAGAAAAACTGATCACTGAAAACTGAAAAAAATATCCATGCGCCACTTGCATGTATTGTTTAAGCGGCACAAAATTAAATGGGGCCGAGATTGCAAGTCCTACAGCTTCCACACGATGTCGCCAGTCTTGTCAATTGCCTTCTCGTTGTTTCTTGGTCAAACGAGTTAGAGAGACCACTTTCCATCCGGTCTCCGACAGGAAGTTTTGGAAGAGAGATTTTGGAACATGATTTGAAATCGTGGAACTATTGAATACACATCGCCTCGTGATCAATTTGATAGATTATTAACGTTTACTAATACCTAAAGTTGGATTACAAAAGTATTTCGAAGTGTTTTGTGAAAGTTTATTGTCGACTTTTTTAATTTTAAAAAATGACGTAGCGTTTTGAAACTGTGTTTTTTTCTGAATCACACAGTTTTCATAGATGGATATTTTGGGTATATATGGACCGATTTAATCGAAAAAAAGACCCAATAGTGATGTTTATGGGACATATAGGAGTGCCAACAAAGAAGCTCGTCCAAGGTAATGAAAGTTTTATATTTTATTTCTGCTATTTGTGTAGCGCCGGCTACGCTAATTCTTTTGTTTACGTCGCCTTCAGGTATTTCGGGGTGTTGCATGCTATCAGATAATAGCTTCTCATGCTTTCGCCGAAAAGCATTTTAATAATCTGACTTGTTGGCTAGATTCACAACGAGTGTAGCTTTAATTCAGTACCCTGCATGTGTGTTTTAATGAACGTTTGAGTTTTAATGAGTGCTATTAGCATTTGGTGTAGCGCATTTGCATTTGCTGATGGCTAGATGGGACGATTGCATCTCGGGTCGACGCAAGAGGCTCTAGCAAATCTTTTTGCCATATTTGCATTGAAATGAAATCAGTCAGAACACCTCAAAACAAGACATATTATCAAAAACAAGATGGAAACGAGCCATTTTCGATTCTCCGCATGGCAGTTTCTGGTCATTCTTACTAGAAAACTGGTTAACCAGAACACGCTGACTTCTGCCATATGGAAGCGGACACATCGTTTTCGTGAAGTTGTCAGTTTACCCATCTATAGGGTCTTAGCAACAGTGGAAGGATAGGGGAGCTCAAAGATCTTATCGTGACATCCTGGTTTATTCTCTAATACTATTTTGTTCCTCGTAAGGTGTGCCTCCTGCAGCCAGGACAGACCATTGAGAGAAAGGTTTCTTTCACCCCCACCACAACCGGCACCAAACTGGTGCAGGCAAGCCTGGCTTACAACAACACTTCCACAGCCATCAGAAGCTTCCACAAAGTCTCTGTTTTTGCACAAAGCTCACTTTTTTGTATTTCTCTGCCTTTGGTAAATTAATATTAAAATGCTTGTTCTATTTCTTAATTTCTTGTTTTGTATTGATAGGTATTACTGCACAGTTGTAGCTTAAGCTAGAAACAGGAGCATTTTGCTGCACATGATATGACATCTGAAAAAAAATGTTTACACGACCAATGTATACACCACCGTTCAAAGGTTTGGGGTCCCTTAGAAATAGCCTTGTTTTTAAAGGAAAATCACCTTTTTTTTGTCCATTAAATAACATTAAATTGATCAGAAATACAGTGTAGACATTGTTAATGTTGTAAATTACTATTGTAGCTGTAAACAGCTTGTTTTCTATGGAATATCTACATATGCGTACAGAGGCCCATTATCAGCAACCATCACTCCTGTGTTCCAATGGTACATTGTGTTAGCTAATCCAAATTTATAATTTTAAAAGACTAATTGATCATTAGAGAACCCTTTTGCAATTATGTTAGCACAGCTGAAAACTTGTTTTGATTAAAGAAGTAATAAAACTGGCCTTTAGACTAGTTGAGTATCTGGAGCGTCAGCATTTGTGGGTTTGATTACAGGCTCAAAATGGCCTTTCTTTCTTCTGAAACTCATCAGTCTATTCTTGTTCTGAGAAATGAAGGCTATTCCATGCGAGAAATTTCCAAGAATCTGAAGATCTCATACAAAAGCTGTGTACTATTCCCTTCACAGAACAATGCAAACTGGCTCTAACCAGAATCGAAAGAGGTGTGGGAGGCCCCAGTGCACAACTGAGCAAGAGGACAAGTACATTGGCGTGTCTTGTTTGAGAAACAGACGCCTTACAAGTCCTCAACTGGCAGCTTCATTAAATAGTACTCGCAAAACACCAGTCTCAACGTCAACAGTGAAGAAGCGACTCCGGGATGCTGGCCTTCTAGGCAGAGTTGCAAAGAAAAAGCCATATCTCAGACTGGCCAATAAAAAGAAAAGATTAAGACGGCCAAAATAACACAGACACTGGACAGAGGAACTCTGCCTAGAAAACCAGCATCCCAAACACTCAGGAACATTCACTGTCTTCCTGGTAAGCAACTCCAGTGTATATTTGGCCTCATGTTTAGGTTATTGTCCTGCTGAAAGGTGAATTTATCTTCCAGAGTCTAGTGGAAAGTAGACTGAACCAGGTTTTCCTCTAGAATTTTGCCTCTGCTTAGCTCCATTCCGTTTCTTTTTTATCCTGAAAAACTCCCCAGTCCTTAACGATTACAGGCATATCCATAACATGAGGCAGCAACCACTCTGCTTGAAAATATGGAGAGTGATACTCAGTAATGTGTTGTAACGGGTGTTGTCGTCTGAAGAGGAGGAATTGGACCAAAGCGCAGCGTGGTAAGTGTTCATGACTTTTTATTTGAAAACTGAACACTCTAACAAAATAACAAAGAGAATAAACGAAACCGAAACAGTCCTGTCAGGTGCAGAAAACACTAAACAGAAAATAACTACCCACAAAGCATAGGTGGGGAAAAGCTATGTAAGTATGGTTCCCAATCAGAGACAACGATAGTCAGCTGTCCCTGATAGAGAACCATACCTGGCCAAAACAAAGAAATACAAAACATAGAATGCCCACCCAAATCACACCCTGACCAAACCAAAATAGAGACATAAAAAGCTCTCTAAGGTCAGGGTGTGACAGTTGTATTGGATTTGCCTCAAACATAACACTTTTTGTATTCAGGACAAGGTCAATTGCTTTGCCACATTTTGTGCAGTATTACTTTAGTGCCTTGTTGCAGACAGGATGCATGTTTTGGAATATTTTTTTTCTGCACAGGCTTTCTTATTTTCCCTTTGTCAGTTGTGTTAGTATTGTGTAGTAACTACAATGTTGTTGATTCATCCTCAGTTTTCTATCACGGCCATTTAATAACTGCGTAACTGTTTAAAGTCACTATTTGCTTCATGATGAAATCCCTGAGCGGTTTCCTTCCTCTCTTGCAACTGAGGTAGGAAGGACCCAGGTATCTTTGTAGTGTCTGGGTGTGTTGATACACCATCCAAAGTATAAATAATAACATCACCATGCTCAAAGGGTGTCTGCTTTTTTGTTTTACTCATCTACCAATAGGTGCCCTTCTTCACGAAGTATTGGAAAACCTCCCTGCTTTGTGGTTGAATCTGTGTTTGAATTCATTGCTCAGCTGAGGGACCTTACAGATAATTGTATGTGTGGGGTACAGAGATGAGGTAGTCATTCAAAAATCATGTTAGACACTATTATTGTACGCAAAGTGAGTCCATGAAACTTATTATGTGACTTGTTAAGCAAATGTTTACTCCTGAACTTATTTAGGCTTGCCATAACAAAGGTGTTGAATACTTATTGACTCAAGACACTTTTAATGAAAAACATAATTTAACTTTGACATTATTGGGTATCGTGTGTAGGCCAATCTCAATTTAATCCATTTTAAATTCAGGTTGTAACACAACAAAGCGAGGAAAAAAAGTGAAGGGGTGTGAATACTTTTTGAAGGCTCTGTAAATTCAGCTCTTCAGCAGGAGGAGCTCACTGGCATGCTCTTGTAGGTGGTGAGTGTATTGGACATTTTGACAGTGCTCTTCAACAAGCCTATTAGGACAAGGGATACAGATCAGCTTATAGAGGACTTGGGTTGTGTGTAGGGGAGAGGGGTAAGTTGAGCCACTCTTGTTTCTATGAAACCATACACAAAATTAACAATATGATCAAATATTTAGGAAGAGGTCATCAGTACCTGAAGTCTATGAAGGAAGAACCATGGAATAAGTGGTTGGCAAGTTAGGTCCAAAAACTGCTTTTCACCAAGTCAAAATGATTTATTGTGTTAAGAGGTTTCATGATGCTTGTATCTAAACCAAAGTAGATTGTTTTAAGATTGTTCTGTACATCATTTGGGGTCTCAATAAGCTTCAATATGAGGTCCTAAACCTAGCATGAAAGTGCTTTCTTTCAGGTGTGCGGGCTAATATAGTCTAAATGTTTGCCTTGGGGTAAGTTGATTCAATGGCCATGTGGTAACTTGAGCCAATGGCAAGTTGAGCAAATTGAATTGTTTTCTTCCCAGGCATAATGCAAATAATTATGGCTGGCATATGAGGTAACAACAGGGCCTGGTCTTTGTTAAAAGTATATATATATATATTTTGTAAAAGTGTTTGTTATGAGTTAAGCCTGTGTTAAATTATGCTTAAAATGATTAAAAGACAAAACGTATGGTGTTGAATTGTGTTTGGGAAAGAAAGATAGACATGGTTTTAAAAAGTAGTGGTAATATTTAATTCAGTACAGAAATGTGTAGGTGGCTTAACTTACCCTGTCCTGCGGCTCAACTTACCCCATACCAGGTGTAAATTGTGCCAAGATACCACTTTCTTTGGACAAGCAATATTTTCAAAACTAATTTTTAGATTAATTCTGATTATTTCCAGGGATACACAACATCCTGAAATATATGTAGATATCTTGGAAATAATAATATATTTCCCTGTACAGAGAGATGCTGAATGTAAAAAATGGCTCAACTTACCCCAATCTCACCTATTGTGTAGTAGGCCTACCTGTTATGATCTTGAGTCATCACTAGATGGAAGCATTGAAGTTCCACCAAAATTCATGTCGCCCCCTTGTAGCTGTATGCGTTTGCCTTGTATCCCTTCTGTGTGAATATGACAAGTTATGATGTTTGTAGTTCTTTGAATGCTGCCATTGCTTTGACAAGTGTTCTGCTGTATCATAAAACACAATAAGCATGATTTTTTGCTAAAGTTAATTTAATCTGCCTCAGTTATTTCTCTTGACATTTGACCAGTGCTGAGAGTGTCTTGATAAAAATAAACACTACTGGACCTTTTTGGTCAACATCAATCTGTAACACCTAGATCACACATGAAGATCCTGAGATTTAGCTTATACAAATACAACCTCACCCAAATGGTGAGTAAGGGGCTGGTGGATCAGAAGATGACTATTAAAACAATACTTACCTACATATTGTTTGACTGATATATGGAACATCCTTGTAAACTCTCTTTTGGTGCCCGTGGAAGGCTTTTACATGCAGTCACATTGGCAGACACGAGCAATAATCAGACTGCACAGTTGCTGATTTTCAGACAAATTAAATGTCTGGGGAGCAGGACCGCTCTGGTGCTTTAAAAAGCTGAGGCGATCATAAATTATTAACGGCTTCTCTCTCCCTCCCCCTGCCGCTTTAAAGAGCGTCACACCAAATTTGATTTAAGAGGTACTGTATAGGCTAGAGGTAAAGTTGTTGAACTTCACAGAGGAGTAGGGGGAAACAATGTGAGCAAATAGATCGTTTTTTAATTCAAATGAACAATGACGCAGCTGCAAAGTCAAATGTCAGTCCAACAACTCCAATGGACAAGCAGAGTGGGTGCTAGGATTCATAGTTTGGGATAAAAAAGAGTGATATATCTCTTCACTTTTCATTATTCTGTAGCCTAGTGTATGATTGAAGTATGCCTTATCTTTCCAAAAACAGTTTTATTGAAGCCTTTGCAGAGGTTCACTGCCAAATGATGTGTTACCTATTGCAAATATGGACATATAATGGGGAAGTCAGGGAGAAATTATTCAAGCTATTGCATGTGTGGTAATAATAGTCCTCTAACAGCCCTGAGTAAGAGATCTGGGAGTAATCAGATTTTGATGACTGATAATTAATCTACTAGTGACCCATCCATCTTCACCCATTAATGGGTTTGCTCCCGAGGTCACAGCTTCAATAGCTCATTACTAACATTGCCTAATGTGCCAAAGGCGCCACGCAATTGGTGAAACAATCCATTTATTTAGCTGTGCGATTGTATCATTGCCTTTGCATTGGTTCTTCTCACACCACTGATCTCTGTGTGAGGTGAGTGAGGATATTTCCAATGCTACCGATACCTACTAAACCTGCATTCTTTCATAAGCCGAAAGAGGGTCGCCTCTGGTCATTGCAATTACCCCTAGACAAACCGTTTTGGCTCCTGGTCAGGCTAGGTAATGTGAGTGGATTTGCTGGAGGCTGTTCTAATAGGTGCAGATTGACGGAGAAGTATTCTGGGCCCAGTATAGATCTGTGTTCTGTTGTGCTTGCCTTGTTTTATTGAGCATGTTTACTGTGTCCGTGGTGCAGTCTGCTGGGCAGAGGTGGGCTATTGTTCCTGCAGTGAGTTCTTAGCTTACCTCTCTTGTATTTCTTCAGTATGCTATTGTAACAATGACAATCAGATGTTCATCAGTAATGCCTGACCTGTGTCTATAAATTCCTGTCTGTCATGTGAACTGATGGAGATGGGGGTTGCTTCAAGAGAATAAAGACATGTTATACATAGCTCCTGTGTGATACCTCTGTCTGCCCTTAACTATCTTATAGTTGTCGTTCCACTCTCCAACGCCTCTAAGCGGCAGGTTACACTATTTCTGTTTTAAAGGCTACTGTTGTTGACTAACCACATTCTCTTCTTGAATCTCTGGTATCTGGTGAAGTTGGATTGTAGTGCTACTGCAGGTTTTTTGTGGCCCCCATAACTACACCTGAAGAGCTGTGGTGGCTGGTCTGGGGGGACCTCTGTGGAAATGGGTATTTTATTACCACCATTCTGTACATCAGAGGCAGGATGGAGGGCCAGGCGACAAATGCAATCGTTCTCGCTGGTTTCCTGAAAATACCAAAGGAACAATTAATTGATGAATTTGCTATTCATGCCCAGGTCTCTGTGTTTCTTTGTAAGAGGAAAGGATTGGGATGGTCACCTGCATTGACATGAATTGCATCTGGAGTTTTAGTGCCTGTATCAGAAAAATATGATACCCCTGAAATTAAATGTCACCATGTTTACGGCGAAATCAATACTTGCCACAAACTGTTATTGACCTCTGTCTAGCCCACCTAGTCCTGCCCTGAATCACAACATGTTAAAGCTATTACTTCTCTGTAGAGCCACAGCAGGACATGTTAGAGGGTCATGTCATTCCACACTATCATGCTCCATGCCGTAGAATAGCAGCACGCGGGAAGACATGCAGTATGTCACACGATTCAATCCAATATTGCAGCCAGCATACCTGCTACCGCCTTGTTAGAACTGTAAGGAGGAGTGGAGAAATAGAAAGCTTGAATCTTTCCCATCTGTGTCACGCAAGTTAGCCATTTGTGAGTCAGCATGCTTGTTAGGGTTTAATCAGTCAATTAGACCAGGGGATGATGAATATGGCAGGATTGGCAGAACTAGAGCTAACACAGAACTTGGCCGACCGACCATTGATCAACCCCTATTAATTACAGTAAGTGGGCTGTGAGTTGAGACCATTTTGTGTGATGAAGACAAAACAGGAGACATACACAAGGCATAAGGGCATCCAGAAATGAACAATTGAATCCAAACTAATATGGGTAGCCAAGTGTTCATGTAATCATCCATTCAAATACAAGCATGATCTTTTCAGGAGTTGAAATCAGTGTAAGAAATCAATTTCTTGAAAATTGACAATCGATAATCTTGGGTCATGTAGGCTATTGAGCATTGATCAAGGCTTTCTATATGAAGTTCCCTACATTTCATTAATATTCTAATAATACTTCACACTGTTTCCTACAGAAATAAGTACAGTGTAATACGTTTTACACGAGTAGAATATCAGGGAGCTTTAGGATAAGCAGCACCTGTACAAATGGAGCAGCATGCCATGCAGTGTAATTAATTCCCCAGCTCTTTTAATATATATATATTATGAATCAAAAAGAGACTAGACAGGTGAGCCAAACAGTGCCAGATGAGTGTTTACAGTATATCAGTCCTGTACCCCTGGGGTTATGACATCCATTTGCACAGCGACAGCTCGTCTGGAAAGTTTAATTAGTATTTAAAGGTTCGATGCAGCCCTTTTTTTAAAATCTCAATAACAAATAATTTTTGGATAACAATTTAGTATCGAATTGCTATTGTTTTATTAAAATGGTTAAAAAATATATTTGAAAAAAATAGCTTCTTAGCAAAGAGCAATTTATCAAGCAAGAATTTTGCTAGGACTGTGGAGTGGTTTGAGTAGGGAGGGTAAAACTGAATTTGAGCTGTTATTGGCAGAGAAGTTTGGAATTCTCTTTCTTATTGGCCTATTAACTAATTTACCGCATGGTGATGTCACCATGGAAGGCCAAAACTCCCTCCCACAAAAATAGACCAACATTTCAGGTAGTTTTTTTAAACAGCTTTTACACTAAAAGGACATAATCATTTTCACAATTTCACAGTGTTATTCCAACCTCATAGTGTGGAAATATATATAAAACACAGTAAAATCTCATTTTTGACTGCACTTAGCCTTGGCAAGACTATCTGCCTCTTCTAGAGGGAAATCCATATCATTGTCAGAACATACTGTACATGTCACCAAATTTGTTGTAGTTTACTGTAGATGATGACAGAGTTAGCAAACAGATGTGATTTCTTCTGTTGAGGTGAGCTACACTGAAACGGCAGGAATGGATAGTCTTTATCATTATACAACGGCATAGGATATCATGAAAGAAACAATTTACCGGATGTGTGTTACTACTGTAGATCTGTATTTTCAATGGACAAAGATTACTTGGATAATTAGGGACTGAGCTATACTGCTATAAAAAAAAATGGAAATGTGTAAAAACTGGAAATAAAATATGAGTCTGATTTCCTCCAGTAAACTCCTTTTGGCACAGAGTTCCCTTTCTGCAGAGAATGAGTCATGAATCTTGAACAATAATAAGCAGGAGATGGGGAAATAAGTGTAAACGCATTTTATCTCAGTGGCTTGGACGAACTCCAACCTCATCAGAGGAGCACATTTATTTTGGACTCAGAATTCATTCCCTTTAATTTCACGCTGAATGCCCTGATAGCAGCCAGAAGAGGAACTGTAACGTTGAACGTTCTGCCAGGAGTTACAAGCAGAGAGAATGAACGTGCCATACACAAAGAAGAGAGAATCAAAAATTCATTTCAGACGTTATGTAAATTAGAACAATTATATACTTTGTTTTGGATTCATTTACTTCACTTTGGTGACTTCTATGTTTTTCTTTGTCCTCTCTCTCTGAGAGTTGTTTTCCTCTGCTTTAGAAGGGGAATAACGGATATTTGCTCTGTCTACTGTGTCAGATGTGATATTGGAAGTTTGATGTTCCACTTTTGTGTTCCATTAATATTCCTCTGTGTTGTCCAGCCTGTTGAAGCCTCCATGCTGTTTGGTCTTAATAACCCATTCACAGAGAGAGTGGAGATTCTCTTCATTCCAGCTAGCCGCCTGGAGGATAGTTGAATTATTCTATATCAATTCCTCTTTGAGCTGGAAATCACTGTTGGCATTACCCATTCTACTCCAGATTTTCCCTGGTTGTTTTTGCTGTCTGTTGTCGATTCCTACTATTCATCCAACAGACACCATGGGTTTTGCCCATGGGATTATTCACATTAGATATTTTCATTGTATATTTTTTATTGAACCTTTATTTAACTAGGCAAGTATATTACATTATCTTCTTTTGTTTGCATACTAATGTATAGTCTTATAGTGTAAATGCCCAATCCAAATCACGTCCTAGTTCATTGCAACAGCCCAGGTAACACCAACACACATTGTCTGTCTCTCACTACTTCCCTTTTAAGACCCCTTGTAGTCAGTAGCTGCTGTTGATTAAACATCTTTGGACCACAATGCTTCTGTTTACACTTACTTCACGGCTGTCTTTCAACACCCCAGTAATTTGGTGGATTGTCACAAGTAGACTTGTATACAATATTCAAACGTTATTTTGTTGTTGTGTGAAATAGTTGTAGACGTACATCCGTAAAGTTGCTTTTGCTTTGGATGTTTTTTTTATTTTTTAGAATGTCCCTCATTTCTGAGTTGACAGACTAAAACAAAAGTCAAAGTATGGAGCGCTTTCTGCCACCTTTGTATTCACTTTCTTATTTGTGTGCAGCAGAATAATATCTAAAGGAGAATGAATGAGACATTGATTTAGGCCCTCTAGAGTAATAGTTTGTTTTTACTGGAGTGAGAGTGGGAGCAGCCCAGCCCATAACCCTGGCTAACAATCCATTCTTATCAATAGACATTATACTTTATATAAATCTCTCTTCTGAAATCAATGGACATGAAATATCATCATCATTTCCTGCCCATTCCCTATGCAGCACAAGCTCAAACTGCAGGGAGTATATCACAGGGAAAACAGTTTTATCTGTGTGGGCCTCTGGCTTTCAAACATCAGCTGAGAGTAGTAGTAACTGTTGCTGAAAGCCATGAAATGGGGGCAAATCGGCTCAAATCAGCATGATCATCCAAGTGTTTCAGGTTGTGTAATATCACTATAGAGGTTTAACCGTTTCAATCAACATACTGTCCACTCTAACCACTGAAATGTTACAACCAAATGAAATGTACGATTTGGTTCATTCACCAAATAATAAAGAACCACGCAAAATACTGGAGTAAAATATTAAAGTGCAAAGCATGTCTGGCAACTTAGTGGGAGGCTTTTGGAATAATGTAGCTGTAGATGGATGGCTTGTTGGATTTTACCGAGCATGTTGCAGGTATTGCTCACATGCTGAGGTCATCAATCATCCCTGTCTCTGTTGTAGAACATAAGGTCATTGTTTGCCAACTCTGCTTGTATGCTGTTGACATGGATCCAAAGGTAAACTGCTTGTCAGGAACATGTGAAGATGGATAGTGCTGGTGTGTGTGTTTTGTCTGCGCATGTTTGTGTCAAATCAAAATATAGACAACATTTAGCGTGAGTATGTCAGTCATCCGTCTGCCTTTCATGTAAGTTTTACCATAGTAATGAGGGAGCGGTTAGCTAACAGTGACCTCGTTGCCCTGTGTGGAGAGTGACACATCCAGGTACTGTACTGACAGAAAAACAGATGTATCCATGTTTTCCTATCCTAACTGTTCTCACAATAGGTTATCACAAAGGGGACTTCATGCTATCATTTTCTGGACAAGTTACATAGATGAGGTCAAAATATGGGGGAAAAAAGATAAACATTTGACTCCATAGCCATGGTGAAATTTCAAAGGGATCGTAATTGCTTGAGTTCAATAACTCAAGCTGTTCCGAAGGTGATTGTACCTTCGTGAAATGTTTTATAGATATTGAAGTTTCTAGTTAATCTATTGACCATGGTGATTAATGTTCACACTCTCTGACGATAGATGGCCTTATAACTAAGATCTAATGACTACTTATTAGCTGCAATTAGCCATTAAACGATCATGCATTAATCACATCTATTGGCAATGTTTAAGTCCAGGACCACATGCGTATGAAGTCATTAGCAGTGTAAAAGGCATTTTGAAGTGCCAACCCCTGCAGAATGTATGCTCAAGAAAATCATTATAGTCTCAAAGGTGATTGGAACAAAGCCCATGGCTTCAGTAGAACTGAGGCATGGACTCATTCTGCATGTTGAGCTCCATGTCAACAACCTGTCAGGTCTGCCACATCTCTCAAGACAAAGCCAATAAGCTGCTTGAGGTTAAAATAGGCTGATCTTATGTATGTTCCATAGCAACGGATTGGAAAAACCTAGCTTACAGATAGATGCTGTAGGAGATGCATGTACAGCCAGAGACAGGCTGGCACTCACACATACATGCAAACACACACACACACACACACACATACACAAACACACACACAGATTGTAAATCAAGAATATGCAACAACGAGAGTGAAATAACTCTAGATCATATTGTGTAAACTGGAGAGATGTCCTCACTATCCACTGCAGAGGGAACTTAATGTTGGTGACATAGTGTTTGTTGACAGATTATGATAGATTCAATTTAACAAACACAACATCAAACAAACTAGTTACATGCACAAATTAATACATTTTCTGATGTCATTGAAATACATCATTGTTAAAAATAGCACATAATATACAGTAATCATCTATTGACATAAAAAAAATGTATTTCTGATGGACCAAAAGACCACTGCAAACTTTTTCATAATGATATTCTGAGGAGATCTGCTGCTAGATTCATAAATTTAATTTAAGTTATAAGTTCTGTATAATCCATTTCTCAGCTTTGACATACTGTCAGACCTCTATATACTGCAGTAGCTTCAACTGTTCAAATACTCGCTAGTCTTCTCTTATCTATCACCTCTGTGAGTACAGCAGAGAGAGAGAGAGGGGAGCAAAGACAAAGTGGTCATAACATGTGGAACCTGCTAGAAGGATTTACAGGAAGTGACTAGATCTTACCGGTAGTTCAGATTTAGTTCAATTTAAAATGTTGAATTCGACCTGTTTCCCCATAGTATCAAGAAATGTATCTTTCAGGGAAAAGTCATGGCTTTTAATATTTCTTATACTCTATCTGTGATCATACACAGCCGCATGGTTAACTCACTGATTTACAAAACCATCCTGTTCAAAATAGATTGCCATTCTGATGACTTTAAGAATAGGAAGCGGGGGATCTACCTTTTAACTGTACCAGGAGAGGTGGCATGATGGGAAGAATTATCACTTGGGATTAGGGTTCAGACAAGCTTTACCTTTACCGTGATGTATCTCTTGGCTGAGGGCTGAGGCCTTGTAGAACAGACATATAACATCCTTTATCTCCCTTCCCGTTTCTCATTGACCTAGGTTGAAGATGACAAAGGTTAAGCCAAGAGGATTCTAATTCTAATTCTCATAACTCGTTGCAACAACAAGTACAGATATGGCTCTGGGACCAGATATGGCTCTAGGACCAGATATGGCTCTGGGACCAGATATGGCTCTGGGACCAGATATGGCTCTGGGATCAGATATGGCTCTGGGACCAGATATGGCTCTAGGACCAGATATGGCTCTGGGATCAGATATGGCTCTGGGACCAGATATGGCTCTAGGACCAGATATGGCTCTAGGACCAGATATGGCTCTGGGATCAGATATGGCTCTGGGACCAGATATGGCTCTGGGACCAGATATGGCTCTGGGATCAGATATGCCTCTGGGATCAGATATGGCTCTGGGACCAGATATGCCTCTGGGACCAGATATGGCTCTGGGATCAGATATGCCTCTGGGACCAGATATGGCTCTGGGACCAGATATGCCTCTGGGACCAGATATGGCTCTGGGACCAGATATGGCTCTGGGACCAGATATGGCTCTGGGACCAGATATGCCTCTGGGACCAGATATGGCTCTGGGATCAGATATGGCTCTGGGACCAGATATGCCTCTGGGACCAGATATGGCTCTGGGATCAGATATGCCTCTGGGATCAGATATGGCTCTGGGACCAGATATGCCTCTGGGACCAGATATGGCTCTGGGATCAGATATGCCTCTGGGACCAGATATGGCTCTGGGACCAGATATGCCTCTGGGACCAGATATGGCTCTGGGACCAGATATGGCTCTGGGACCAGATATGGCTCTGGGACCAGCTATACTAGTTAGCAACTGCGTTGGTTCCACAAATCTGTTTATTTTCTAAGCTTCCACATGGAATCATAACTTGTCCTGCCATCTTCAACCTAACCATTGACCACAGACACCTGTCAGGACCCTTTCTGTGGATTCTCCTGAGAGTTCTAAAGGGAATCTTTTGATATCGTTGACATTTGCTTCACTTGTCCAGAGGCATCTTTTGTGTTTTATTTCTCAAATTGTTTGTGGTTTGTTCCGTGGTGATATTTTATCTCCCGTGCCCCTCCTCTCACAGCTGGCCCTGTCTGTCACCTTGCTGCTCTCGCAGGCTTGACTGATGGGCTATTGAGCCGGGACAGACGGACGCCCGGTGAAGGATTGCCCCTGCCATGCGCTGACACAAACCCATTCAGCCCAGGGAAATGATAGATGTTAAATCTAATTTTAAATACCCCCCAACTAAACTTTCTGTCGACAGATGATCCAGCCGGCGATGGGGACACAGCTGTGGGATTCAGATAAGGTTTACAATCACCTGTGCCTCCACAAACCCTTACTTAAGAACTAAGGGGCCACAAATGATCAATATTACACAAAGAGGAGGCAGGGGAGAGACAGGGAAAAGTGGTCAGGTTGGTGAATTAGCCGATCAGGGTAAAGAGATAAGCGTGGCTGCTACCAATGTAGGATCTTCATTTGATCACCTTCTTGCAGGAGAACTTTCCTGAAATGCAGGACATGTAAACCTGTAGTGTATTTAAGGTTTAAAAAGGCTTCTGAAGTTTGTAATTTCCACCTAGAAATGACATATCAATCCCTACAAAAAATGGCCATTAATTATAATCTATATGAATAATTCACATTTCCTATTGCTGCAGGATTATATTCCTGCTGTAGCAAACTGGCTCAAATGTCGATCCTACATCTATATAGTATTGTGCTCCACATGACCTCCAAGCACATTGACTATTCAATTCAGAATGTATGTGTTGTTTTTGATTCACACTTTTCCCTAAGAGTGTGCAGCTAAGCAAAGGGCCTGCAAGCATAGCCAATGGGCTTAGGTCTAATAGTCTCTCAGGTAGGTGCAAAGAAGGGCAGTCTCAAGGCTCTGTAATGCATGGCTGATGATGATTCATGGCTCAGTGAGTATGCTGATTAATGCCAGGTAGCGTTACTGGATGATCTCTGTTTTATAAGGCTGTTGCATGGCAACCCTCCCTCACACAGCCAGAGGGAGAGCAAGAGAGTCAAAGCAAAGAGTCAAAGCCATGCAGGGAATGAAGTAGCTCTTGGTTGGAAAAGGGATATTTCCATCATACTGGTTTGATAAGCAGAAGGTCGAAATTCATCACACAATTGTTCATAGAGGCATTTTTGTTGTGCAATAGCAATCAGCATTCACTAACAAACCCTGATTAAAATACCCCCAGGAGATATGTGATGCTCCTTTTCTTGTCTTGCTCGACATCTGGAGATGTTCATAATCTATACCTTCTCTATATGGAGTATTGAACCGGCCTAGCACGAAGACTCCTAATATACCAGTTAACCAGTCCCTGCAGCCCTTAAATCGATAGTCTCTAAATTGTTGATCAGCGCCTTGGCCCAGGCTTGGTAAATTGATTTCAGGAGAATCCTTGTGGGCTGCTGTCTCAACAAAGGCAGATAAGCTCATGCATGTGAATGAGCAGGAGCAGTGTTTTCCACTGTGCATGAACAATGAGGCATCAACACTTTCACTTTTCATGCTTTTGCCGTGTGCTTCGCTACTGTCAGAATCACTTGAGTCAGTACGTCACACTCAACACGCAGTGCTCTGCAGCTCTGAAAGAAACCCCTTTCTATTGTAATCTGCCTGAAATTGTTACACTGTTTTTCAGGTGTTAGTATCATTGTGTTATATGCATGTATTGAAAGAGAAAACACAAGGGTGTGTCTGTGTGTGTTCTTGCGTGCATCCTTGCATGCGTGTGTGTGAGAGAGAGAAAGATAGAATGAGTTAGAGAGAGAGAGAGCGAGAGAGAGAGAGAGATAGCAGTGTGGGTTGGCTCATTCTGCTTAGAATCTTACAGGAAATAAATCAATTCATCCTCAACCACATCTTTAATTTAAAAGCATCCAAAAAGTACAGTAATTAAGACCAGAGAGAACTTCGAATCAATTCATTATGTTTTAAAGTTTGGGGGGGAACAAAACAAAATGTATCTCATGAATTTTAGAATGTTATTTCCACCCACTACTGCAATTTATCACATTTAGGGAACGTGTCAAGAGTAATTGGAACCAAAGTAATTGTTTGCCATAGCTCTAAGGAGAATGGACTTTGACTGCCTTGTTGGGAGGCTGGCCATCTCTATCCCTCTATCCCTTTCTGCATTGATTCTCAAGATGAGGTACTTTTGAGAATTGTTTTGTGTTCATCAACATTTCACATGGAATTCATAATGGCAGAGATTAGTATGCATTTGAAATTTAGCTACAGAGCTTAGAAGGCCCAGAAACATCCATTACGAAGCTCTTTCATTTAGCTTGACTCTCTCTGTTCTTCCAACTCGTATTTCTCTGTCAGACAAGTGACCTGAATACCTGAATACCTGAATACATAATGACAACACATATACGTACACGTATACGTATGTTGGCCTAGCTGCAGTGAGCTAGAAATATACAGTATTTCCCTAGGCAATAGGATAACTCTAGCGGTTGCTGCAGATGACCTTGAAATCAGCAGTCATATTAACTATGGAAACGCTGAATGGAAACAGAAAGAGAGGAAGAAAGAATAAGAGGGGATCCATGGAATGAAAGACCAGTTTGTGCTCAGTGTGATGCCAATCCAGGCATCTTGTCCATGCCAAGCCCTTAAGCCAACTTTCTGAAGGCCAACTGATTTTTAAGAGAGATAAATGAACAGAGGGCTTATCAGTGTAACACATGTCCAATAGTCGAGTGTGGGTAATTACACTGGGCCCTGTGTTCCCATCATTCCCCTCTCCTCCTGCAAAGCTGCCACTATGTACACACTCAGAGGGGTTAGGCTACCCAGCAGATAGCTCTGCAGAGGGGGGTATGTTTTATATGGGACTTCATGCTGCTGGTCCAATCCACTAAACCCATTTTCAGCTCATGCCCTGCCATTATGGTTGTTGTTTATAATTTTCTGTGAATCGCACTGACTACAAATCTTACAGTGAGGGCTGGTGTTCTTTGAAGGGTTTGTCTGACACAAGGTTCCCCTATTATCATTTTTGCATTGTGAAGACAGGACACTAACAATATCACATATTCAGGTGCGTCACTAATGCCAATTCCACCAGGGATAAATGTGTCATGTTGTGTTGCGAATCATCTTCTCAAAAAATGTCTGCTGAACTACTCCTGAATACTTCCAGTCGTCCACGATTGCATGACTACCGTACCTTGGTATCTCTGTTCATACTGTATGCTCATCCAATAAGGCTTTCCTGCAGAGGGCAATATGATTTCTTCACTGCTGGTTTTTTGAGGTGGAATTTGTATTGTGCCGATGACAATACCAGCAAGGATAAAGTGAAAGAACAAAGCAAATGGGTGCTTAAAGTGTAATTCCATTTAGTGACCATAGCAACCTCATCTTCCATGTACAAGTGCCTTAATTTAAAGGTCACCTGGATGAAAGAGATACGCTATATATACAGAAGTATGTGGACACCCCTTCAAATGAGTGGATCCGGCTATTTCAGCCACACCTATTGCTGACAAGTGTATAAAATTGAGCACACAGCCATGCAATATCCATAGACAAACATTGGCAGTAGAATGGCCTTACTGAAGAGCTCAGTGACTTTCAACGTGGCACCGTCATAGGATGCCACCTTTCCAACAAGTCAGTTCGTCAAATTTCTACCCTGCTATTTAATTTTTTTTTTTACCAGGCAAGTCAGTTAAGAACAAATTCTTATTTTCAATGACAGCCTAGGAACAGTGGGTTAACTGCCTGTTCAGGGGCAGAACGACAGATTTGTACCTTGTCAGCTCAGGGATTTGAACTTGCAACCTTCCGGTTACTAGTCCAACGCTCTAACCACTAGGCTACCCTGCCACCCCGGTCAACCGTAAGTGCTGTTATTGTGAAGTGGAACTGTTTAGGAGCAACAACGGCTCAACCGAGAAGTGGTGGGCCACAGAAGGTCATAGAACGGAACCACCAAGTGCTGAAATGCGCAGCACGTAAAAATCATCTGTCCTCGGTTGCAACACTCACTAACAAGTTCCAAACTGCCTCTGGAATAGTGATAGGCATTCCGGCTCTTTTCAGTGAGCCGGCTCGTTCGGCTCAGCTCACCAAAAAGAACCGGCTCTTTTGGCTCCCAAACAGCTCTTTAAAAAAATATATGTTTTGTGTTTTTTCAAGTCAAACAGTTTGCGATAGTTTGACTATGATTGGTGTTGAAACAATTCTAATTCAATTATTCAATGAAATCATACTCTACCTTAACCACAATGTATTTGGTTTGTTATGAAAAATAATGCTATTAAACATTTGCATTTAAAGTATAACTTTTTAATGTATTTAAACAAACAAACCATTCAAAACGAATACAATCTGAACAGCATAATAGAATATTGCACCATATCAAAGAAAAATAAATGAAAATTTGCAGAACTGCAACATCCCACAAACTGAAATGAATGTAAAAAAGAAGGATGCTATTACACATGTGCATTTAAAGTATACCTTTTTTTAATGTATATAAATAAAGTGCATATAAATGTAACAATTATCAACCACTATCACTAGCAGAAACGCTCTCCCTCACGCATCTTTTGTTCATTGGTTGACACTGTGTGTCTGATTGACAGGCTAACAGGTGAGGATGTTAGTCCGAGCAGACAGTCAGAACAAATGTGTGCCTGCTTGAGCATTTAGGCCTACATTATTTTATTTATTTTTTCGTTCTTTTAATTAGTTAATTCTATTCATTTAAATCTTTTGATTATTGATATCATAATTTTGAAATATTTTTCTAAATAGATTCGGCTCTTCTGATATGCGAGCCGGCTCCCGACGTTCACCTACAAGAGCCAGCTCTTAGAGCTGACTCATTCGCGAACAACCCATCACTACTCTGGAAGCAACGTCAGCACAAGAAGTGTTCATAAATGGGTTTCCATGGCCGATCAGCTGCATGCAAGCCTAAGATCACCATGCACAATGCCAAGCGTTGGCTGGAGTGGTGTAAAGCTCGCCGCCATTGGACTTTAATCAATGGAAATTTGAATGCACAGAAATACCTTGAAGAGACCTTGACGCCCATTGTGAGGCCCTTTTTTAAAGGTATCTGTGACCAGCATATCTGTATTCTCAGTCTTCTGAAATCCATTGATTAGGGCCTAATGAATTTATTTTGTTTAGCTGATTTCCTCATATGAACTGTAACTCATTTAGATCTTTGAAATGGTTGCATGTTGCATTTATATTGTTGTTCAGTGTACATTTCAAACGGTATGCTGCCTGAATTAAGTACATTGTAGTGCTGCAAAACTATACAAACTGAAAATGATTTTGAATGACATTTTTAACCAAGGTTTATAGCAACATCCTAAAAATAATAGACAGGCCTATAAAGTAAGACAAAGCTTAATGAGCACATTTAATCCCTGTTTAAATCCTACTGACATAGGTAGGAATATAACTCCTACCTACATGTACATATTACCTCAACTAACCCCCTGTATATAGTCTCACTATTGTTATTTTACTGCTGCTCCTTAACCACTTGTTACTTTTATTTCTTATTCTTATCCATATTCTTTTTAACTGCATTGTTGGTTAGGGGCTGTTGTATTCGTGGCATGTGACTAATACAATTTGACTTGATTTGATATGATATAGCTCTCCAGACTTCAACCAATACTGAATGATTTATCTGATATCATTTTTAAAGCAGCGTACATTTCTCAAATCGAAAAGCACTGAAGTAGAAAATCATTTCTTCACTCCATATATGATGGTGTCAGTAAGACATTCCCTGAATCCTTCAATGATAAATGATTTATGTAATATGCAGCAGGCTATTAGGCTATGTATTGTATAACTGCACAATCATTATTTTAATTCAGTTGTTTTCGGGCTTTGGGCTCATATATGGGCCTATACGTCTGTATAAGCTGCAGTATGCGTTTGTGTGTTCTACATGCAACGTCTTAAATGCGTTGAATGAATCGTCCCCTTAGAACACAGGGCCCAGTGTAATTACCCACACGCCTTGACAAAACATCCGCAACGACCATGTTTTCCACTCAGTTTCAACCTGTCTTCAAATTGATCAATCACAAAAAAGGTAAAACAATGTTTTAAAAGCATGATACTGTTTTGATGATAAGTGTTTGACGTGATTTTCCATTGCATTTGCATTAAGTTGTGGGCAATGTTTCCTCACTGTGGACTTTCACCACCCTGTGAAGTTCATCATAACTTATTTTATCTGTAGCTTAATAAACTGCATGCTTTCCCGAGTTGTAGTGGGAGGACCACACACCATATCATCCGTGAATCCAAGTTTACTTAGTGGTTATTATATCAATATATACGCACAAAGGCATTTCCACCAATACCACCATGTCGAACAAACAAATTATGTCTGAATTTAAAATTGCACCGAAACGTTCATTTCAGCTGTCATAATTTTGACTTTACTCACATAAAAACTGGATGGAAAATTGTTTCTGTCTGACTTTTGGTCTGTGCAGATGTTACTATAGCAACAACAACCCAGCCTTTTGCCTTGTTGCATTGGAGTGCTGCATGGAGCTAGAGCCCCACTGAACTGAAGAGACCAGTGACCACAGCAAGGTTCCTGTTATGTGTAAATACAGTACACAGTACATGGCTAACAACTGATCATCATCTACCCTTGCTCTGGTTTCCGTTTTATGTCAAATAATTTTGGAGTTTCATGCATTAAACCTATAGTGAAATTGATGTTAGAACACTGTACTTTGTGTTGATAACTTTTTTAATTAAATGAAAACCTTGACCCAATATGATGCATTCAGAAATGGAGGAATAACATTGGAACAATGTTGGCTCAACTTTTTTGTGCCTGGTGGGATATTATGCACTATTTTCATTTTCATCATTTTCACTAATTTATAACAAATGTAACTCTGTATTTTTTTTTTAGCCTGTTGATATGAATAGTATTCCCTTTGAAGATTTGTCTGAGGCGCACAGTCACATAAGTATCCCAACTGGGGATTTGAATTTCAACCAAACCAAAGGATGGTGTGTGACAGAGACGATACTGCATGTCTACAGCAGTCATTTTCATGACTGATTTGCATATTAATTATATTTTCATGCTACGTTTCACTTTATGCTTTGTCACCACCAACTGGGAAAAAAAGTGATATGCATAATAACAAGTCGTAGTGGCAAAGGTTGCACCGTACAAATAATAATTGTCTAGATGTGAATAATATCCTGTAGCTTGTCGCTACAACTTGTTGTCCACAGGGTAAATGTTGCTTTGGCACATCTGGTTGAATAAATTAATAAAAAAAAAGAGAGAGAGAGAGAGAGAGAGAGAGAGAGAGAGAGAGAGAGAGAGAGAGAGAGAGAGAGAGAGAGAGAGAGAGAGAGAGAGAGAGAGAGAGAGAGAGAGAGAGAGAGAGAGAGGTGAAAATAATGTCCCACTTACTGGCCTATAGTTCCTGCTGTCATTTTCCTTGTAATGTTTAAAAAGTATGATTTTGTTGTTGTCCTTTATCACAATGCTAGTCTGTCCCCAGCTCTGACCGTTCTGCCTGTGTTGTTTGTCTATCACAACCATTTTCTGACTGTTTTACAGTGGGACTTTTTCCAGGACTTTTTTGAGAAATTGTTGGATTTCTTCCTATGTCCTCTGCAGTCCCTTGTCCCATTGTGGAACTTAAAAAAAAAAAGATTGAACCTTTATTTAACTAGGCAAGTCAGTGAAGAACAAATTCTTATTTACAATGACGGCCTACCCCGGCCAAACTCGGATGACACTGGGCCAATAGTGCGCCGCTCTATGGGACTCCCAAACACGGCCGAATGTGATGCAGCCTGGATACTTGTACTTGTACTTGATGTGTCGAGTTCCTTTGAAGAGGTCCGATTTTAGGATTCTTTACTTTTTGCTAGCTTCAACCACTGGGGTCATCCTAGCCATGCCATGTCAGGGACCACCATACCTATTTACAGTTGGTAACTGTAATGTCTTGGGTTGTTCCATGATGCATGTGAGCATCTATGTCCCTCCTGTGCCCTTGGTGCACTGGCTTTCTCACTCCCATTAGGTGATTGTTGAGGAGTTCAAAGCTTTTCAGCCAACTGCCATGTCTCTGCTTTATCCTCGCACCATCTCTTACCCCCCCCAACCCCCATATTCATCAATCTCTGACTGTTGAGGGACATAGTCATTTCACAGGTCAATTAATTTTAATCATAGTATGTCAATTTAATCTTGGCTCAAACCGCTAGACGGACACTTTGTGAAAATCTCATTAACCTTCCAATTTCCAATCTCCTTACTTCATCAGTATTGCAAGGCAATTGCTCAGTCATTTCAGTTGGTAAACAAATTCTGGTATTTTAAAATGTCTAAGGCTGAAAATGCAAGCAGCATTTATAATACAGATACAATTTAATATTCCAATTCCCGACCCATAGAGGACATAACATAGTCATACCTGAATGAAGAGTCAGAGACGCTGTAGTCCGAACAGCTACAACCCTTGTAATAGAGGGATTACCAGGACACGTACTCAGAGCATGCGCTGACCAGCTGGCAAGTGTCTTCACTGACATGTTCAACCTCTCCCTGACCCAGTCTGTAATACCTGCAGTACATTTTCAAGCAGACCACCAGTCCCTGAGCCCAAGAACGCCAAGGTAACCTGTCTAAATGACTTGCCCCGAAGAACAGTTAATCAAATGGCCACCCTGATTATTGCATTTATTTATTATTTATTATTGCATCTATTTGCACTGACTCTACCTGCACACTCACACGCACGCACACACACACAGACACGCACACACACACACACACACACACACACACACACACACACACACACACACACACACACACACACACACACACACACACACACACGCACGCACACACACACAGACACGCACACACACACACACACACACACACACACACACACACACACACACACACACACACACACACACACACACACACACACACACACACACACACACACACACACACCTTCACTCTCTTCACATACGCTGCTACCCTGTTAATTATCTATCCGATCGCGTAGTCACTTTTACCACTACATACATGTATATATTACCTCAATTACCTCAACTATCTCGTACACCCAGCACATAGACACGGTACCGGTACTCCTTGTATATAGTCTCATTATTGTTATTTTATTGTGTTACTATTTCCTTTTACATTTTGTGCCAGTTTGTATTACTTTTTAACTCTGCATTGCTGGGAAATGGCTCGTCAGTACGCATTTAACGGTAAAGTCTACACCTATTATATTCGGTACATGTAACAAATACAATTGGATTTGATTTTAATATAATTCATATATTTGCTATGTGCTTGTGTTTTATTAATGTGAACGCAGGCTTGTGGGAAAGAAGAGAAAATCAGCAAATGGAGGACTAAGTACACAGAAGAGTAGATGGCCAAGATCACACCTGCGCTCCTTCTCTCCCTGTCTGTCTGTTTTAGATGGCTCATGTAGTCATAGAAGGGGATCTCATCTCACCGTGGACCCTCTCTGGAGTCCCTCCCTGTGTTCATAGCATGTGCACTTGTGGTATACATATTAGGACATACGTGCTACATCAGACTCATAGCATGTAAGTTTCATCTGATGTAGTGATCCTTTGTAACTCAGTTGGTAGAGCATGGTGCTTTTAACGCCAGGGTAATGGGTTTGATTACCATAGGGAGCGTGGTACTGGTGAGGCACTGTGTTATGCGGTGGAGCGCACAGTGTCTCCAGTGTGCGTTTGTTACGTTCCCCAGATTATGTGTTGTAGTTTGTGTATTTACATGTGTTTATTTCAGGAAATGGCTTCCTGAAATCCCTCAAGCAGCTGATTGGTCGACTCCAGGGCTAATTGGAGAGCTGACCCCGCCCCCTCGTCAAGACGCAGCTGTCTCCAATTACCCATTCCTTCTGACACTATATAAAAGTCAGTGTTCTGTTCAGGGGGGAGATCTCTTCTTTTTGGAGGTAGAGATTTTGCTGGAGGTAGGGATTGCTGAGATTGATTGTGATAGAGGTTGATTTTGTTGGAAAGTGGTATGTTCTGTGAGTTTGTTGCTCAGATAGAGCTTATTTGACATCCTTTTGTTTCTTAGTTTGTTTAAAATTGTTTAATATTCTGTTTCATTTGTTCCCAGAGGGGAAGGGGAAGGCACCTAGGGAGTGCTTAGGCAAGAGGCCCGCGGGCATACATATACCCGTAGCATATTCGCTGTCTAGACACACTAGGTAAGACCTGGGTGGACCACCCCTTGTATTTTGGTTAGGGCACCAGGTGGTGCTAAATTAGGTAAGTAGTGGGTAGGCAGGTAAAATAGGAGAGGGGGGGGCTTTGAGATTTACTTTCTTTGCTTTGGTTCCGTCCAGCCCCTTTTCCCCATATTACCGTGTAAAGGAATAAAGTCCTTGTAAACGGTACCACATTCTGCCTGTTGTCATTCTTACTTGCACCTACAGTCCATACCTTTTTCGCTTCACATAGAGTTTAGTTGTAGCAAGGTGTTGCGTTCCCTCTTCATAGAGGCGTGCGTAACAGCGTTCACAGCCCGGTGCGCTACATTCCAGCTCCCCGCATCGGCCAGGCTAGAGTGGGCATCCAGCCAGGACGGATGGTGCTGGCTCAGCGCATCTGGCCGCCAGTGCGTCTCTTCGGCCCAGGATATCCTGCGCCGGCTCTGCGCACTGTGTCTCCGGTGCGTCTGCACAGCCCAGTGCGTCCTGTGCCAGCGCCCGCATTTGCCGGGCGAAGGTAACCATCCAGCCAGGATGGGTTGTGCAGGCTCTACCCTCGAGACCTCCAGTGCGCCTCCACGGCCCAGTGTATCCGGTACCGACTACAAGAACCAAGCCTCCAGTATGTCTCCCCAGCCTGGTGAGTCTTGTGCCTGCTCCAAGAACCAAGCCTCCAGTATGTCTCCCCAGCCTGGTAAGCCCTGTGGCAGCTCCACAGACCAGGCTGCCTATACGCCTCCTCACTCCAGTGATGATCCATGGCACGAAGCCTCCAGTGTTGATCCATGGCCTGAAGCCTCCAGTGATGATCCATGGCACGAAGCCTCCAGTGATGATCCATGGCCCGGAGCCTGCATTTAGGATCCATGGCACTGAGCCTCCAGCGACGATCCCCAAGAACCGGAGACGGCAGCGACAGTCTCCAGTCCGGAGTCTCCAGCGACGGTCTCCAGTCCGGAGCCTCCAGCGACGGCCTCCCGTCCGGAGCCTCCAGCGACGGCCTCCAGTCCGGAATGTCATGTCCTGGCCATAGAGAGGCTTTTATTCTCTATTTTGGTTAGGCCAGGGTGTGACTAGGGTGGGCATTCTAGTTTCTTTATTTCTATGTTTTCTGTTTCTATGTTTTGGCAGGGTATGGTTCTCAATCAGGGACAGCTGTCTCTCATTGTCTCTGATTGGGAATCATACTTAGGCAGCCTGTTTTGCCACCTTAGTTGTGGGTAGTTGTCTGTGTTAGTGGCCTGTAAAGCCCTAGTCAGCTTCATGTTCGGTTTTGGTGTTTTTGGTGTTTCTTGTTTTGTTGGCGACATTTTGGATATATGGATAAGGATAATGTACACTCATCACGCTGCACCTTAGTCCGGTCATTTCCCTGACGACGTTTGTGACAAGCATGTACAGTACTAGTCAAAAGTTTTGACACACCTACTAAGGGTTTTTCTTTATTTTTACTATTTTCTACATTCTACAATAACCAAAGAAGTGTCCTTGAGATTCTTCAAAGTAGCCACCCTTTGCCTAGACGACAGCTTTGCACATTTTTGGCTCTCTCAACCAGCTTCAAGAGGTAGTCACCTGAATGCATTTCAATTAACCCCTCTGGGATATGTGGGACGCTAGCGTCCCACCTGGCCAAAAGCCAGTGAAAATGCAGAGCGCCAAATTCAAATAAATTACTATAAAATCAAACTTTCATGAAATCACACATGTAAGATACCAAATTAAAGCTACTCTTGTTGTGAATCCAGCCAACATATCAGATTTTAAAAAGGCTTTTCGGCGAAAGCAAACGATGCTATTATCTGAGGATAGTACCTCCGTAAACAAAGAGAGAAAAGCATATTTCAACCCTGCAGGCAAGACACAAAACGCAGAAATAAAAATATAATTCATGCCTTACCTTTGACGAGCTTCTTTTGTTGGCACTCCAATATGTCCCATAAACATCACAAAT
Organism: Oncorhynchus tshawytscha; assembly: GCF_018296145.1. Taxonomy (NCBI): domain Eukaryota; kingdom Metazoa; phylum Chordata; class Actinopteri; order Salmoniformes; family Salmonidae; genus Oncorhynchus; species Oncorhynchus tshawytscha. Next base: position 18,144,678 of record NC_056450.1, on the reverse strand, counting down.
GGTCCTTTTATTCAATTAATTCCGTCAATGTATATCCAAAATGTCCATTTATTTGGCGCATGTTTGATCCAGAAAAACACCGGTTCCAACTTGCGCAACGTGACTACAAAATATCTCAAAAGTTACCTGTAAACTTTGCCAAAACATTTCAAACTACTTTTGTAATACAACATTAGGTCTTTTTTTAACGTAAATAATCGATAAAATTGAAAACGGGATGATCTGTGTTCAATACAGGAGGAAAACAAACTGTAGCACGCTTTCTTTGCCACGCGCCTCTAACAAACAGTACACTACAAGTGACCCTCGTTCTGTACAGGGCTACTTCTTCATTTTTCAAAGGAAGAACCTCAACCAATTTCTAAAGACTGTTGACATCCAGTGGAAATGGTAGGAACTGCAAGAAGGTCCCTTAGAAATCTGCATTCCCAATGAAAACCCATTAAAGAGAGAGTGACCTCAAAAAAAAATCTGAATGGTTTGTCCTCTTGGTTTCGCCTGCTGAATAAGTTCTGTTATACTCACAGACATGATTCAAACAGTTTTAGAAACTTCAGAGTGTTTCCTATCCAAATCTACTAATAATATGCATATTTATCTTCTGGGGATGAGTAGCAGGCAGTTGAATTTGGGCATGCATTTCATCCGGATGTGAAAATACTGCCCCCTGTCACCAATAAGTTTTAACAGGTGTGCCTTATTAAAAGTTAATGCGTTTGAGCCAATAAGTTGTTGTGACATGGTAAGGGTGGTATACAGAAGATAGTCCTATTTGGTAAATGACCAAGTCCATATTATGGCAAGAACAGCTCAAATAAGCAAAGAGATACAGCAGTCCATCATTACTTTAACATGAAGGTCAGTCAATGCGGAAAATATCATGAACTTTGAAAGTTTCTTCAAGTGCATCAATCGCTATGATGGAACTGGCTCCCATGAGGACTGCCACAGGAAAGGAAGACCCTGAGTTAGAGTTACCAGCCTCAGAAATTGCAGCCCAAATAAATGCTTCACAGACTTCAAGTATCAGACACATCTCTACATCAACTGTTCAGAGGAGACTGCGTGAATCTGGCCTTCATGGTTGAATTTCTGCAAAGACACCACTACTAAAGGACACCAATAAGAAGAAAAGATGCAGAGTAGGTGAACGAATGATCTCTGCATGTGTTGTTCCCACTGAGAAGCATGGAGGAGGAGGTGTGATGGTGTGGTGGTGCTTTACTGGTGACACTGTCAGAAGGAAGATAGCGCCGATAGAGATGGAAGCTTCGCTTCTAGTCCTTAGAAAACTGTGCAGTATTTTGATGTTTTAATGTCTTACAGTGAGGGGAAAAAATATTTGATCCCCTGCTGATTTTGTACGTTTGCCCACTGACAAAGAAATTATCAGTCTATAATTTTAATGGTAGGTTTATTTGAACAGTGAGAGACAGAATAACAACAACAAAAATCCAGAAAAACACATGTCAAAAATGTTACATATTGATTTGCATTTTAATGAGGGAAATACGTATTTGACTCTGAAAAACCTGACTTAGTACTTGGTGGAAAAACCCTTGTTGGCAATCACAGAGGTCAGATATTTCTTGTAGTTGGCCACCAGGTTTGCACACATCTCAGGAGGGATTTTGTCCCACTCCTCTTTGCAGATCTTCACAGATCTTCTCCAAGTCATTAAGGTTTCGAGGCTAACATTTGGCAACTCGAACCTTCAGCTCCCTCCACAGATTTTCTATGGGATTAAGGTCTGGAGACTGGCTAGGCCACTCCAGGACCGTAATGTGCTTTAAGAGTGTGCTCCTTATCTCAGCTCGTTACCTGTATAAAAGACACCTGGGAGCCAGAAATCTATCTGATTGAGAGGGGGTCAAATACTTATTTCCCTCATTAAAATGCAAATCAATTTATAACATTTTTGACATGCGTTCAAATAAACCTACCATTAAAATTATAGATCATTTCTTTCTCAGTGGGCAAACGTACAAAATCAGCAGGGGATCAAATACTTTTTTCCCTCACTGTATTTCTTACATTGTTAGCCCAGAAAAGCTTAAGTGTTATTACATACAGCCGGAAAGAACTATTGGATATCAGAGAGACGTCAATTTATCAGCACAACCAGCATACGACCAGGAATACAACTTTCCCAAAGTGGATCCTTTGTCTGCACCTCCCAGGGCATTTCAACTGATGCCAGAAGCCAACCCAAAACAACGCCGCCGGAGGAGAGGGTGCCGGAGTGGTCTTCTAGTGAGGCTTCGGATGCTTGCACACTACCCACCGCTCCAGAGTATATTACTCGCTAATGTCTAGTCCCTAGTTAACAAAGCCGACGAAATCAGGGCAAGAGTTGTTTTCCAAAGAGATATCCGGGATTGTAACATACTCTGTTTCACGGAAACATGTCTAGCTTGGGACATGCTCTCAGTGTCAGTACAGTCAACGGAATTTTCAATGCATCGCACCAACAGGAATAAACATCTCTCCGGTAAGAAGAAGGGTGGGGGTGTATGTTTCACGATTAATGACTCATTGTGTAATTGTAACAACATACAGGAACTCAAGTTCTTTTGTTCACCTGACCTAGAATTCCTCACAATCAAATGCTGACTATATTATCTCCCAAGAGAACTCTCCTTGTTTATCGTCACAGCCGTGTATATCCTCCCGCAATTGGATACCAAGACGGCCATCAAGGATCTTCACTGGACTTTATGCAAACTGGAAACCATATATCCCGAGGCTGCATTTATTGTAGCTGTGGATTTAACAAAGCTCATTTGAGAACAAGGCTACCTAATTTCTATCAGCATATCGATTGCAGTACACGAGCGAGCAACATGCTCGACCATTGCTACGCTCACTTCTGCGATGCATACAATGCCCTACCCCGCCCTCCTTTTGGCAAATCTGACCATGACTCCATCTTGATGCTCCCCTACTATAGGTAAAAACTAAAACAGGAAGCGCCGTGCTTAGGTCTATCCAATGCTGGTCTGACCAATCGGATTCCACGCTTCAAGATTACTTCGATAACATGGACTGGGATATGTTCCGGGGAGCCTCAGAGAACAACATTGACGTATACGCTGACTCTGTGAGTCAGTTTTTAAAGAAGTGTATAGGAGATGTTGTACCTACTGTGACTATTAAAACCTTCCTTAACCAGAAACCGTGGATTGATTACAGCATTCGCGCAAAACTGAAAGCACGTACCACCGCATTTAATCATGGCAAGGCAACTGGGAATATGGCCAAATACAAACAGTGTAGTTATTCCCTCTGTAAAGCAATCAAACAAGCAAAGTGTCAGTATAGAGACAAAGTGGAGTCACAATTCAACGGCTCAAACACGAGATGTATGTGGCAGAGTCTACAGACAATCACGGATTACAAAAAGAAAAACAGGCCCGTCGTGGACATCGACATCTTGCTTCCAGACAAATTAAACAACTTCTTTGCACGCTTTGAGGACAATACAGTGCCACCGACACGGCCCGCTACCAAAGACTGTGGGCTCTCCTTCTCCGTGGCCGACGTGAGTAAAACATTTAAACGTGTTAACCCTTGCAAGGCTGCCAGCCCAGACGGCATCCCTAGCCGCGTCCTCAGAGCATGCGCAGACCAGCTGGTGTCTGTGTTTACAGACACATTCAATCAATCCTTATCCCAGTCTGCTGTCCCCATGTGCAAGATTGCCACCATTGTTCCTGTTCCCAAGAAAGCCAAGGCAACTGAACTAAATGACTATCGCCACCCTACCTGTCACCCTAGACCCACTTCAATTTGCTTACCGGCCCAATAGGTCCCCACACGATGCAATCGCCATCACACTGCACACTGCCCTAACCCATCTGGACAAGAGGCATATCTATGTAAGAATGCTGTTCATTGACTACAGCATTCATCACCATAGTACCCTCCAAACTCGTCATTAAGCTTGAGTCCCTGGATCTTCACCCCGCCCAGTGCAAGTGGGTCCTGGACTTCCTGATGGGCCGCCCCCAGGTGGTGAGGGTAGGAAACAACATCTCCACTCCGCTGCTCCTCAACACTGGGACCCCACAAGGGTGTGTTCTCAGCCCTCTCCTGTACTCCCTGTTCCCCAACGACTGCGTGGCCATGCACGCCTCCAACTTAATCATCAAGTTTGCAGACGACACAGCAGAGGTAGGCTTTATTACCAACCATGACGAGTCGGCCTACAGGGAGGAGGTGAGGGCCCTCAGAGTGTGGTGTCAGGAAAATAACCTCTCACTCAATGTCAGCAAAACAAAAGAGATGATGGTGAACTTCAGGAAACAGCAAAGGGAGCACCCCCCTATCCACATCGACGGGACAGCAGTGGAGAAGGTGGAAAGTTTTAAGTTCCTCTGTGTACATATCACCGACAAACTGAAATGGTCAACTCACACAGACAGTGTGGTAAAGAAGGCGCAACAGTGCCTCTTCAACCTAAGGAGGCTGAAAAAATGTGGCTTGTCACCGAAAACCCTTACTAACTTTATAGGTGCACAATTGAGAGCATCCTGTCGGGCTGTATCATCGCCTGGTACGGCAACTGCACCGCCCAAAACCGCAAGGCTCTCCAGAGGGTGGTGCTGTCTGCACAACACATCACCAGGGGCAAACTACCTGCCCTCTAGGACACATACAAAACCCAATGTCACAGGAAGGCAAAAAAGACCATCAAGGACTTTAACCACCCGAGCCACTGCCTGTTCACCCTGCTTCCGTCCAGAAGGCGAGGTCAGTACAGGTGCGTCAAAGCTGTGACAGAGAGATTGAAAAACTGTTTCTATGTCAAGGCCATCAGATAGTTAAACAGCCATCACTAGCACAGAGAGGCAGCTGCCTACCTACAGACTTGAAATCATTGGACACTTTAACAAATGGAACACTAGTCACTAAAATAATGCCAGTTTAAGAATGTTTACATCTCTTGCGTTACTTATCTCACATGTATATACTGTATACTACACTATCTATTGCATCTTAGCCGCTCTGTCACTGCACATCCATATATTTTATGTTTATATATTCTTATCCCATTCCTTTACTAGATTGTGTGTATTAGGTTTTGTTGTGGAATTTGTAAGATATTAGGTTTTATTGTGGAATAGATATTACCTGTTAGATACTGCTGCACTGTCAGATCTAGAAGAATAAGCATTTCACTACACTCGCAATAACATCTGCTAACCATGTGTGTGTGACCAATAAAATTGGATTTGATTTGATTTATTTAGAATTCAAGGCACACTTAACCAGCATGGCTACCACAGCATTCTGCAGCAATACGCCATCCCATCTGGTTTGGGCTTAGTGGGACTATCATTTGTTTTTCAACAGCACAATGACCCAACACACATCCAGGCTGTGCAAGCGTTATTTTACCAAGAAGGAGAGTGATGAAGTGCTGCATCAGATGACCTGGTCTCCACAATCACCCGACCTCAACCCAATTGAGATGGTTTGGGATGAGTTGGACCGCAGAGTGAAGGAAAAGCAGTCAACAAGTGCTCAGCATATGTGGGAACTCCTTCAAGACTGATGGAAAAGCGTTCCAGGTGACGCTGGTTGAGAGAATGCCAAGAGTGTGCAAAGTTGTCATCAAAGCAAAGAGTGACTACTTTGAAGAATCTAAAAGATAAAATATATTTTGATTCCATATGTGTTATTTCATAGTTGTGACGTCTTCACTATTATTCTACAATGTAGGAAATAGTAAAAAATAAAGAAAAATCATTAAATGAGTAGTTGCGTCCAAACTTTTGACTGGTACTGTATGTCCTAATATGTCCAACTACACCTGCTCTTCCTCCCTACATACGCCTGTGGAGAGCTAATGAGATGTGGGCTAATTTACATGAAGGTCATGCACTCTTCAAAGCCCCATGACGGCAGGCAGTAAACCACAGTGGTCTGGTCACCATGACCCTCACTTCAGCATTCTGATAGGGTCTGCAATTCTTTGTCAACATTTGATTTCAAGCTGCCTGGATCATGCTCTCAGAGGAGGGGAGGTCACCTCAAGGCTCACATCAGCAAAGTGGGCACCTTGCTGACTTTGTTTAGATGCACCGAAGACTCATGTTGTTTAATATATAATGCCGGTGATGCTTTAAAAATGCCATAAAATCTGAACTTTTAAGTGCACATGTATTTTAGACTTTTTGTGTTATCTGCCTCCATTAGTGTTACTTTTAATTCAAATGTAATTCTGGCTCTTATCAAGGTCTCACACCTGACTTTCTCAGCTCTGCTCCCGTGTGATTCCCATGTATCCAAGCCTGCCATCCACCTCAAACCTGCTCCCTGGGCCCTGCAGCTGTTAGCATTGTGTTCACCCCTGACCTCTCACATCTGTTGAATTAGCTTCCTTACTATATAAGGGAGTGCTTTCAGTCTCAACACAATCATTTTACTGTTAGATTAATAGGGTGGCAGGTAGTTAAGTAGTTAGAGCATTGGGTCAGGAACATAAAGGTCGCTGGTTTGAATACCCGAGTCGTGAAGCTGACAAATCTGTCTATGTGCCCTTGAACAAGGCACTTAACACTAATTTGCTCCAGAGCTGCTGTGCTACTCTGCCTGACCCTGTAAAACAACACATTCCACTGCACCTATCCAGTGTATGTAACAGTAAAAACATGTTTTATATACACTGAACAAAAATATAAACGTGAAGTGTTGGTTCCATGTTTCATGAGCTGAAATAAAATATCCCAGAAATGTTCCATATGCACAAAAAGCTTATTTCTCTCAAAATCTGTGCACAAATGTGTTTTCATCCCTGTTAGTGAGCATTTCTCCTTTGCCAAGATAATCCATCCACCTGACAGATATTGCATATCAAGAAGCTGATTAAACAACATTATCATCACACAGGTGCACCTTGTACTGAGAACAATAGAAGGCCACCCTAAAATGTGCAGTTTTGTCATACAACACAATGCCACAGATGTCTCAAGTTTTGAGGGAGAGTGCAATTGGCATGCTGACCTGCAGGAATGTCCACCAGAGCTGATGCCAGAGAGTTTAATGTTAATTTCTTTACCAAAGTCGTTTTCGAGAATTTGGCAGTACGTTCAACCGGCCTGAGAACCGCAGACCACGTGTATGGCATTGTGTGTATGAGAGGTTTGCTGATATCAAGGTTGTAAACAGATTGGTGACAGTGGGATTATGGTATGGGCAGGCATAAGCTACAGACAACGAACACAATTGCATTTTATCTATGGCAATTTGAATGCACAGAACAGGAGGCTGGTGGCACATTAATTGGGGAAAATGGGCTTGTGGTAATGACTGGAGCGGAATCATTGGAATGGTATCAAATACATCTAACACATGGTTTGATGCCATTCTATTCACTTTGTTCCAGCCATTATTATGAGCCGTCCCTCCTCTCAGCAGCCTCCGCTGATGCATAGAGATATTGTGGCAAGATCCTGAGGCCCATTGTCGTGCCATTAGTTCGCCACCATAATATGTAACCTTTTATTTATTTAACTAGGCGTGTACACAATTCCTGGAAGCTGAAAATGTCCAAGTTCTTCTATGGCCTGCATTCTCACCAGACATGTCATTGATTGAGCATGTTTGGAATTCTCTGGATCGACGAGTACAACAGCATGTTCCAGTTCCCAACCAGAAACTTCGCACAGCCATTGAAGAGGAGTGGGACAACATTCCACAGGCCAGGTCAACTCTATGTGAAGGAAATGTGTCGCGCTGCACGAGGCAAATGGTGGTCACACCAGATACTGATCCACGCCCCTACCTTTTATTTAAGGTATATGTGACTAAAAGATGCATATCTGTATTCCCAATCATGTGAAATCCATAGATTAGGGCCTAATGAATTTATTTCAATTGACTGATTTCTTTATATAAACTGTAACGCAATAAAATCTTTGAAATTGTTGCATGTTGCGTTTATTTTTTTGTTCAGTATATATATTTTTTGCATACCTTAATAGAAAATGACTCAAGTAAAAGGGAAAGTCACGCAGTAAAATACTACTTGAGTAAAAGTCTAAAAGTATTTGCTTTTAAATATACTTAAGTATCAAAAGTAAATGTAAGTATCAAAATAAAAAGTAAAAGTATAAATAATTTCACATTCCTTATATTAAGCAATAGCCAGGGGCACACTCCAACACTCAGACATAATTCACAAACAAAGCATTTGCATTTAGTGAGTCCGCCAGATCAGAGGCAGTAGGGATGACCAGGTATGTTCTCTTGATAAGTGTGTGAATTGGCACATTTGTCTGTCCTGCAGGTTATTCAAAATTGAACTAGTACTTTTGGAAGTCATGGAAAATGTATGAAGTAATAATTTGAAATACATAAGGTATTCAGGCTATCATAGGTATTTTCAATAGATGGTACCTTACCTCTATATTGTAATATTGAATGTAATAGTGAATGAGAAGTCAAGGTTAAAAGGTAGACTGAGCATAATGACATGGCAGAAAGTAGAGTAAACTGTATAGTGGGTCAATTTCCACAACCACTAAGAGTGTAGAAGTGTGAGGCTCAACTTCTCTGCTGTTTTGGTGGCCTGGCTACCATGCTGTGAACAGCATGAAGGGAACCTGTGCACATGCACAGATACGGTAGGTGAATATGTGAGAGAAAAGTCTTGCATCTCGCGTATCTCAATATCTGTGGTGCTGCTCTACCTTTAAGCTTTTTCAAAGCATGTTACAGTACGTATCCCTCTATCAAAATTTATGGTGAGGTATGCAAGTTCTGGTTCTGAGAGGCACTAATGGATACAGACTTCCTCTCATGTCTGCCGCTCAGTCCCTGAATGCTTTGGGTCCATCCTAGGAGTTTATTCAGAATTATTCATAGGGAATATTGAAGACTATGAAAATGTGATTTATAAGCATCACTTGTGCCTGAAATTACCACAAAACTGAAGTGTGTGTGTGTGAATGCATCTTTATGCAAGAGGTTCTGAAATGTTTTGTACACACAATTTTTCTATCCTTTATGTCTTTAGGTGCCTGTATGTGAGTGAGTATGTGAGTGAGTGAGTATGTGAGTGTGTGTGTGTGTGCACATTGGCTGCCCCAAGCACTGCACCTGGTCCTTTAGTGATCAACCAAATCACAGACCTCCGTAGCATCGCAGTAAACATATTCGTTCCAATATAAAATTCATTAGCTTTCCCCTGTGTTACCGCAAGCCAGCCAACACTGCTGTGTTAGACACAGGAATCCTGCAGCTCCTAACCTGCTCTGGATCGCAAAGAAAATGTTGTGTGGTGACGATTAAAGCTTGTCTATCCTTATCTAGAAAGCACCACACAAGCATGCATCTGTCACTTCCGATTCATCCATGTTCATCAAAACAAATGTGAATGGACAGGAAGTTTCACTTATTCAAAGTTGCTGAGACTGATTTGCTCTCAATGTAGATTTATTTCAGACTTTTTGCAACCACTGAGATGATAAGGAGATTCCTACATTCAACATAGGCTCCAGATTAAGACTGTTCTATTACGGCAAACCCCCTGTCCTTATGCACCTCATTTAAATATCCAACCTCTGTATGTGTACAGTATAGCTGGCAAACATATTTCAGCACAAGCCCACAAGGTCTAGTCTTGTCTGTATTTATTGAATCTGTATCATTGATACACTTTTTTCCCTATGGTTTAAGACTCCTTGATCCCTCGATTCACACACCCTGAATAATGTCACAAACTAACAGAAATATGTTTGCCAGCTATACTGTAAACATACAGAGGTTGGATATTTAAGTGAGGTGTGTAAGGATCTTAATTTGAGCCAGTTTGCTACAGCAGGAAAACAATCCTGCATCTACAGGAAATTATAATTATTATGTGAATTATAACTAATGGACATTTACAGTGGCTTGCAAAAGTATTCACCCCCCTGTAACGGCATTCCTCCTCCTCTTCTGAGGAGGAGAAGCGAGAAGGATCAGAGGACTAATGCGCAGCGTGGTAAGTGTCCATAATGTTTATTTAAAGACATAAACTGAACACTACAAAACAATAAACGTGAAACATAGACTGCCTACCCCAACTCACGCCCTGACAATACAAAATAAAGACAAAACAAAGGAAATAAAGGTTCGAACGTGACACCCCCTTGGCATTTTTTCCTGTTTTGTTGCCTTACAACCTGGAATTAAAATAGATTTATTTGTATTTTTTATAATTTGATTTACACAACATGCCTAGCACTAGAAGATGCAAAATATTTTTTATTGTGAACCAACAAGAAATAAGACAAAACAACTGATAACTTGAGCATGCATAACTATTCACCCCCCCAAAGTCAGTACTATGTAGAGCCACCTTTTGCAGCAATTACAGCTGCAAGTCTCTTTGGGTATGTCTCTATAAGCTTGGCACATCTAGCCACTGAGATTTCTGCCCATTCTTCAAGGCAAAACTGCTCCAGCTCCTTCAAGTTGGATGGGTTCTGCTTGTGTACAGCAATCTTTAAGTCATACCACAGATTCTCAATTGGATTGAGGTCGGGTTTTGACTAGGCCATTCCAAGACATTTAAATGTTTCCCCTTAAACCACTCGATGTTGCTTTAGCAGTATGCTTAGGGTCATTGTCGTCCTGCTGGAAGGTGAACCTCCGTCCCAGTCTCAAATCTCTGGAAGACTGAAACATGTTTCCCTCAAGAATTTCCCTGCATTAAGCTCCATCCATCATTCCTTCAATTCTGACCTGTTTCCCAGTCCCTGATGATGAAAAATTATCCCCACAGCATGATTCTGCCACTACCATGCGTCACTGGGATGGTGTTCTGGGGGTGCCGAGAAGTGTCGGGTTTTCACCAGACATAGCGTTTTCCTTGATGGCCAACAAGCTCAAGTTTAGTCTCATCTGACCAGAGTACCTTCTTCCATATGTTTGGAGAATCTCCCACATGCCTTTTGGCGAACACCAAATATGTTTGCTTATTTTTTTCTGGACAATCTTCCGTAAAGCCCAGCTCTGTGGAGTGTGTGGCTTAAAGTGGTCCTATGGACAGATACTCCAGTCTCCCATGTGGAGCTTTGCAGGTCCTTCAGGGTTATCTTTGGTCTCTTTGTTGCCTCTCCGATTAATGCCCTCCTTGCCTGGTCTGTGAGTTTTGGTGGACAGCCCTTTCTTGGCAGGTTTGTTGTGGTGCCATATTCTTTCCATTTTTTAATACTGGATTTAATGGTGCTCTGTGGAATGTTCAAAGTGTCTTGATATTTTTATATAAGCCAACCCTGATCTGTACTTCTCCACAACTTTGTCCCTGACCTGTTTGGAGATTTCCTTGGTCTTCATAGTGCCGCTTGCTTGGTGGTGCCCCTTGCTTAGTGGTGTTGCAGACTCTGGGGCCTTTCAGAACAGCTGTATATATACTGAGATCATGTGACAGATCATGTGACACAGATTGCACACAGGTGGACTTTATTGAACTAATTAGGTAACTTCTGAAGTTAATTCGTTGCAGCAGATCTTATTTAGGGGCTTCATAGCAAAGGGGTGAAAACATATGTACTCACCACTTTTCTGTTTTTTATTTTTTTGAATTTTTTGAAACAAGTTTTTTTCCCATTTTTTTTTCACTTCACCAATTTGGACTATTTTGTGTCTATCCATTACATGAAGAACAAATAATAATCCATTTAAATGACAGGTTGTAATGCAACAAAATAGGAAAAACACCAAGGGGATGAATACTTTGCAAGGCACTGTATGTATGGGCTGAAACATTTTTCGTGAGGGAAAAATCAAGTCTGAAGTTTTTATGTGGAAATTACTAATTTCAGAAGCCTTTTTAAACCTCAAATGCATTGCAGGAAATTTATCAAATTAAGATCCTACACCTGTATAGGTCCACATTTATTATTAAAGAAGATATATGTTTGAACCTTTATTTAAGTAGGTACAACACTTATGAACACCAATTGTTTTGTGGAGGGAAACATGTGTGTGGTGGAAATATCTCAGAAGAAATTATGCAATTAATTTGATTGCACCATCTTACTCATGGGCCAAACAATGCTTTGTATTTCACAAAGTCAGGCCACCATATCCCCCTGATGTTAAATAATGAAGTCACAGTGTGGAGCCCGGCACACTCAGCGTAGCTGCTCTGCTGCGATGCAATCACTGGCGACCTCTGCAGATTAGTGTAATCAGCTCTCACAGCTTGTGTGAAATTATATTGCTCCGAATGAAAGGAAACGGATGGAATTCAATGGAAAGGATCCAGCGGCACAGCCCAAATACATTGGGGGGAAGAGATGTCATTAACACAGTGAGCAGACACTGTGTGAAAAGCCCAGCCTCTTCAGGGATCATGGTACAAGTTAATTTAATTCTGTTGAACAGTGGAGATTCATGGTGGCTTTGGGGTTCAGCAGGAGGAAACAAGAGTTGATTGATTTAAGGATTTTTGAAAAAAACTTTTTGGCAAATGGTCCTTGAAAGTCATTGCTCACATGATGACTGCACTGCAGCTGAGCAGACATGAGGAAACCTGTCATCTGTGACATCTTCTGTTTTATGTTTTACAGTACCTGCCTTTCACTGACTCCTCAGGCATGCATCCCTAATGGTACTGACAAGGTCTTTTTTTTACCTTAAGTTTACATATTCCTATATAATACTTGCAGTGGTGGCAGGTGGCACTTTAAATGGGGAGGACAGGCAAATATTGTCTGGAACAGAATTAATGGAATGGTCTCAAACACATCAAACACCTGGCTTCCATGTGTTTGATACCATTCCATTCACTTTATTCCATTCATTTTTATGAAATGTCCTTCCTTCACCAACCTCATCTACTAGTACTTGTATTCACATCCAATGTGCGTCATGTCTTTGTTGTATAGAGGAGCTGAATATGAACAAATTTTGAGGCAGACATCACGTTCTGATAAGGCTTTCCTTCTGTCAGGGGATCCCTTTGCAGATGGTTGTTGATTAACATTGTTATCAAAGCCACTGTTAGGAATATGCTCCTGCATGTTGATTTGAATGCCATAAGGACAAAGTAGAGGAAACTGTAACCACATCTTATGTTGATTAAAGGAAGACTCAGTAATATGACGTAGATGCAGAAAGTAAACCGCATAGTGGGCCAATTTCCGTATCAACTAAGAGCATTGAAACGCGAGGCTTAACTTCTCCTGTTTTGTCCTGTGGCTCCTACGATGTAACAGTGTGAAGCGAACCCATGCACATGCACAGATGTGTGACTGTACGAGAGTGAAGTCTTGCATCTCGCTCATCTCAATATCTGCGGTGCTGCTTGTGGCAGTTTAATTTTCACTGAGTGTACCTTTAATATAATACAGCTCAGTTATAGGCTTTCCTATACACTTTCCTTGACCATCTTTGTGTTAAGGAACAGGTTAACGACTTTAAAACAATAGTTGATGTTGTATCTGTGTATTAAAGATTAAACAAGGTTTTGACTGCAGTTAATCAAGTTTTAAGTCTGGAGGAGGATAGAGAGTTTTTAATAGCACCACAGCTGGCCATGTTTTATTGCTTTAGGAGGGAGGTAATAGAAAAACTACAACAACCAGAGGGCCATAAAAATCGTTGGTAATTAAGTCTCTGGGTAATTATTTTCAGCCAAACATTAATTTTACAGGTTTAATAGATGTTCCAATGGTTTCCAGGGCCAAGTGCCTTGGGCCTGGTTTGTAATGCAGTATCATTAATCATGGGTTCTTTCTCCGACTTTAAGTCTTCATAATAACAGTAACAATGTTCTCTTATGTCTTCGCAGGAAAGTTTCAACCAAGCAAAACACCCAGACAGGACAAAGTAATATAGCCATGGAGAACATTAAAATAACAATTGTGGACTCCTTGAAATGGAAAAAGCCTACATTAAATTTAGCATTACCACACACTGCTCATCATTCATGGCCGCCAAGGTTATGAGAGATGTCACCTCCAGCAGCGTTTCTTGGAGCCTTTATGGTATATTTTCCATCTCAAACACAGCATGTGTAGTGTGAGGTAAGACAGATTTTAATTACCTACATAGCAGGGGGTTTTGGAGACACTGCTGACCGTTGACCATAGCCACTCACACTTTTCTCCTTCTTTGTTTATTAACACCTGTTTATCAACACCCTGCTTGGCTTTTATACAGTAGGGTCATCTTCACTGGATTGGTAAGAACAACCATATTTTCCATCAATTGTAACAGCGTCATGAAGTGTGAGTATTTTGCCTTGCCAAAGTGCTTGTGTTTTCTAACTTAGAATTTTACTGCCCGTCTCCTCTCTTTTCCCTTGTATTGCTAGCATCGCAAGCTTGACTGGTTTACAATGGCCTCCTGTTTGGATATTGTTGCTATTGCACTACTGTCATAGATCGCTGGTCACAGTGAAGAGTGACAACATGGAGGTCCCTGCCAGACAACACTCATAAATCCCGAATGATGCAGATTGAAAAGGTGGTTTTCTGCTTGTCTCACATGCAGCCTAGCGCTGAATCTTTATTTCTCTTGTATTTTTATTTTACAGAAACTCTGTTAGAGGACCTACAAGGCTGTATAGAGTGTATTTGTGTGTGACTGTGTGTGTGCGTGTGTTGCATCATGCCATAGTTGCTCTGTAATAATTTTTTTAATCAATAACAGTATTATGATTATGCAATTACAATGCTGCAAATCCTGAAAATAAAATAAAGAAGTCCTGTAAAAGTTACCACCTGCATAATTATCGTATAACAATAAATGTAAATTCAATGTCACTCTATAGTATCTGTGCAACTTGTAAAGTAAACAGGAAAACGTGTTACCTCTTAATTTATGGGGACCTACAGTTAAGGTCCTTGGAATGTCAAGTCCCCATCAGTTCCTCAAAGCAAGTCTCCTCTTCAGAATATCACGACAACGAAGTGCTTTACGGTAACATTTGCTGTTTTAAGTTTGTAGCGGGACGTTGCGAGGCTGACATAGCCACTATTCATTGTTGGTAACTGTAACGTTTTCCCGAAATTTAACATTTCGTCATGGACGTAGGCGAGCTACTGAATTATCAGGTAATTAGCTGGTTAGACATATCCTAGCTAGCTAACTTACCGGTAACGTTAGTTAGCTAGCAAAATAAGGGTGCTGTAAACAGCGTATTTGACTCTAGCCCTATAGTTACGTTGTTAGCTAACGTTACTGGCTAAAATGATTGGTATTTAGCGAATAAACCAAGTTCGTTTAGCTAGTTTACGTTGTGACAAATTTAAGGAGTTGGCTATCTGATGTCAAGTTAGCCTAAAAAACGTTAGCACATACAGTTAACAAGTTACTGGAGCTAACTAACTACAGTATCTAGCTAAGCTATCTTATGATACAAACGCTTGCCTAACTTAGCTCAGCTGAAGATATTTGCTCTTTTTTTCTATCTGTGGCTCAGCCTTGTTAGCTAAAGTAATGTTGCTTTCGTGGAATGTAATTTCTTGAGCACACTACATGACCAAACGTATGTGGACACCTGCGAACATCCCATTTCAAAATAATGGCCATTAATATGGTGTTGTATAGGGTTGAGGTCGGGGCTCTGTGCATGCCAGTCAAGTTCTTCCACACTGATCTCAACAATCCATTTCTGCATGTACCTCGATTTGTGCACGGGGGCATTGTCATGCTGAAACAGGAAAGGGAATTCCCCAAACTGTTGCCACAAAGTTGTAAGCACAGAATTGTCTAGAATGTCATTGCGTGCCTTAGAGTTAAGATTTCCCTTCACTGGAACTAAGGGGCCTAAATTATGAACAAGCAGTCCCAGATCAATATTCCTCCTTCACCAAAACTTTACAGTTGGCACTATGCATTGGGGCAGGTACAGTGGCTTGCGAAAGTATTCACCCCATCGTGGCATTTTTTTTTCATTTAAATTTGGACTATTTTGTATCTGTCCATTACATGAAATCCAAATAAAAATCCATTTAAATTACAGGTTGTAGTGCAACAAAATAGGAAAAACTGCCAAGGGGGTGAATACTTTTGCAAGGCACTGTAGTGTTTTCCTGGCATCCGCCAAACCCAGATTCATCCATCGGACTGCCAGATAGTGAAGCGTGATTCATCACTCCAGAAAACTTGTTTCCAATGGTGGTGACCTTTAAACCACTCCTGCTGACGCTTGGCATTGCACGTGGTGATCTTAGGCTCCTGTGCAGCTAATCGGCCACAGAAACCCATTTCGTGACGCCCCCGACATACAGTTCTTGTGCTGACGTTGCTTCCAGGGGCAGTTTGGAACTCGGTAGTGAGTGTTGCAACCGAGGACAGAAGATTTTTACATGCTTTAGAATAGAGGTCCACCGATTTATGATTTTTCAACGCCGGTACCGATTATTGGAGGACCATAAAAGTCAGTACCGATTAATCGGTTGATTAAAAAAACGTTATAATAATACAAAAAAATATATATATATTTATTTTTAAATTTGTAATAATGACAATTAACAGTATAGCTTCCGTCCCTCTCCTCGCTCCTCCTTGGGCTCCAACCAGCAACAAAATGACAATTAGCGCGCGCTAGCTAGCCATTTCACTTCGGTTACACGAGCCTCATCTCGGGAGTTGATAGGCTTGAAGTCATAAACAGCACAATGCTTGATGCACAACGAAGAGCTGCTGGCAAAACGCACAAAAGTGCTGTTTGAATGAATGTTTACGCGCCTGCTTCTGCCTACCACCACTCAGTCAGATACTTGTATGCTCAATCAGATTATATGCAACGCAGGACACGCTAGATAATCTAGCAATATCATCAACCATGTGTAGTTAACTAGTGATTATGATTGATTGTTTTTTATAAGATAAATTTAATGCTAGCTAGCAATTTACCTTGGTTTACTGCATTCGCGTAACAGTCTCCTTGTGGAATGCAATGAGAGAGAGGCAGGTCGTTATTGCGTTAGACTAGTTAACTGTAAGGTTGCAAGATTGGATCCCCCGAGCTGACAAGGTGAAAATCTGTCCTTCTGCCCCTGAACAAGGCAGTTAACCCACCGTTCCTAGGCCGTCATTGAAAAGAAGAATGTGTTCTTAACTGACTTGCCTAGTTAAATAAAGATTAAATAAAGTTGTGAAAAAATAATAATAAAATAAATTAAAAAATCGGCAAACCGGTGCCCAAGAATACCGATTTCCGATTGTTATGAAAACTTGAAATCGGCCCTGATTAATTGGCCACACCTCTACTTTAGAATTCAGCAGTTCTGTTCTGTGAGCTTGTGTGGCCAACCACTTCTCGGCAGAGCCGTTGTTTGAAAGGTGGCATCGAAAGTCACTGAGCTCTTCAGTAAGGCCAATGTGTTCTATGGAGATTGCATGGTTGTGTGCTCAATTTTATACACCTGTCAGCAATGGGTGTGGAATACACAGACTTGAATTTGTCCACACACTTTTGGCCATAGTGTGTATCAGAAAATCAAGTGCTATTGCATGTAAAGATGAATGCATTTGCTACATTATTAACTGTTTGCTTGGATACATTGCAAAGCCTTATGACTTGATATCCCTGTTTTGATGTACCTGCTCAACATGGTGTTGATGGTGTGATCTTCATTGTAGCCTGACAGGGGGGCAAAGCGTCTGCGGGATGATGATGATGATGATGGTGATGACCCCAGAAGCAAGAAGGTTGACAGAGACCTGGCCAGACGCCTGGAGAGAGATGACGGTGAGGACCCGAGTAGTGACAGGAAGAGGATACTGGAGAAACTCATGGATGATGATGAGGATGCAGACGACCAAGAGGTGGGCAAAGTTTTACTGACATAAAATCAATCAAATCAAATTGTCATGCACCGAATACAACAGGTGAAATGCTTACTTACAAGCCCTTAACCAAGAATGCAGTTTAAAAAATAAGAATAAGAAATAAGAGGAACAAGTAATTAAAGAGCAGCAGTAAAATAACAATAGCAAGACAATATACAGGGGGTACCGGTAATGAGTCAATGTGCAGGGGCACCAGTAAGTGGAGGTAATTGAGGTAATATATACATGTAGGTAGAGTTATTAAAGCGACTATGCATCGATAATAACAGAGTAACAATGGTGTAAAAGAGGGGGCAGCAATGCAAATATTCTGGGTAGCCACTTGATTAGATGTTCAGGAGTCTTATGGCTTGGGGGTAGAAGACTCTTGGACCTAGACTTGGCGCTCCGGTACCGCTTGCCGTGCTGTAGCAGAGAGAACAGTCTATGACAGTCTATGACTAGGGTGGAAGGATCATTTTTAGGGCCTTCCTCTGACACCGCCTGGTATAGAGGTCCTGGATGGCAGGAAGCTTGGCCACAGTGATGTACTGGGCTGTACGCACTACCCTCTGTAGTGCCTTGTGATTGGAGGCCGAGCGTTGCCATACCAGGCAGTGATGCAACCAGTCAGAATGCTCTCGATGGTGCAGCTATATAACCTTATGAGGATCTGAGGATCCATGCCAAATCTTTTCAGTCTCCTGAGGGGGAATACGTTTTGTCGTGTCCTCTTCACGACTGTCTTGGTGTGCTTGGACCATGTTAGTTTGTTGGTGATGTGGACACCAAGGAACTTGAAGCTCTCAATCTGCTTCTCTGCAGACCTGTCGATGAGAATGGGGGTGTGCTCGGTCTTCCTTTTCCTGTAGTCCACAATCATCTCCTTAGTCTTGATCACGTTGAGGGAGAGGTTGTTATCCTGGCACCACACGACCAGATCTGTCGGTGATCAGGCCGAGCACTGTTGTCATCGGCAAATTTAATGATGGTGTTTGAAGTTGTTCCTGGCCGTGCTGTGCCGAGTGAACAGGGAGTACAGGACGGGACTAAGCACGCACCCCTGAAGGGCCTCCGGTGTTGAGGATCAGCGTGGCGGATGTGTTGTTACCTACCCTTACGGCCTGGGGGCGGCGCATCAGGAAGTCCAGGATCCAGTTGCTGAGGGAGGTGATAAGTCCCTGAGTCCTTAGCTTATTGATGAGCTTTGGTGTTGAACGCTGAGTGTTGAACGCTGAGCTGTAGTCAATGAATGGCATTCTCACATAGGGCATTTGCAAATTGGCTACAGAAGTGAGTGCTACTGGTCGGTAGTCGTTTAGGCAGGTTACCTTAGTATTCTTGGGCACAGGGACTATGGTAGGCTGCTTAAAACATGTTGGTATTACAGACTCTGACAGGGAAAAGTTGAAAATGTGAGTGAAGACACTTGCTAGTTGGTCAGCGCATGCTTGCAGTACATGTCCTGGAAATCCGTCTGGCCCTGTAGCCTTGTGAATGTTGAGCCTGTTTAAAGGTCTTACTCACATCGGCTTCGGAGAGCGTGATCACAGTCTTCTGGATCAGCTGGTGCTCTCATGCATGTTTCAGTGTAATTTACCTCGACGCGAGCGTAGAAGTAGTTTAGCCCGTCTGGTATGCTCGTGTCACTGGGCTGCTCTCGCCTGTGCTTCCCTTTGTAGTCTGTAATGGCTTGCAAGCCCTGCCACGTCTGACGAGCGTCAGAGTCTGTGTAGTACGATTTGATCTTGGTCCTGTATTGACGCTTTGCCTGTTTGATGGTTCGTTAGAGGGCATAGTGGGATTTCTTATAAGCTTCCGCACCTTGAAAGCGGCAGCTCTAGCTTTTAGCTCAGTGTGGATGTTGCCTGTAATCCATGGCTTCTGGTTGGGTATGTGTGTAGAGTCACTGTGGGGACGACGTCATCGATGCACTTATTGATGAAGCCAATAATATTGTGATTATGGTGTACTCCTCAATGCCATCGGAATAATCCCGGAACATATTCCAGTCTGTGCTAGCAAAACGGTCCTGTAGCTTACCATCTGCTTCATCTGACCACTTTTATTGATCAAGTCACTGGTGCTTCCTGCTTTCATTTTTGCTTGTAAGCAGGAATCGGGAGGATAGAATTATGGTCAGATTTGCCAAATGGAGGGCAAGTGAGAGCTTTGTACGTGTCTCTGTATGATGAGTAAAGGTGGTCTAGAGTTTTTTTCCCTCTGGTTGCACATTTAACATGCTGATAGAAATTTGATAAAATGTTTCCCTGCATTGAGTCCCCGGCCACTAGGAGTGCCGCCTGTGGACGAGATTTTTCATGTTTGCTTATGGCGGAATACAGCTCATTGAGTTTGGTCTTAGTGCCAGCATCCGTCTGTGCTGGTAAATGGACCGCTACAAAAAATACAGATGGTGTGGTCTAAAGCTCATCATGAGATACTCTACCTCAGGCGAGCAAAACCTCAAGGCTTCCTTAGATATTGTGCACCAGCTGTTGTTTACACATTTACATGGTACGCCACCCCTTGTCTTACCAGACGCCACTGTTCTATCCTGCTGATAGAGCGTATAAGCAGCTAGCTGTATGTTGATGATGTTGTCGTTCAGCCACGACTCCATGACGCGTAAGATATTGGTTTTTAATGTCCCATTGTTAGTTTAATCTTCCTCGTAGGTTGTCGATTTTATTTTCCAATGATTGCACATTAGCTAGGAGAACGGAAGGCAGTGGGGGTTTATTCGATCGCCTACAAATTCTCAGAAGTCAGGCCCCCGCCCTCTTTTTCTCCGTCTTCTCTTCACGCAAATGACGGGGATTTGGGCTTGTTCCCGGTAAAGCACTATTTAAAAAATAAAATAAATAATTACATTATTTCACCTTTATTTAACCAGGTAGGCTAGTTGAGAACAAGTAAAGCATAGCAATTCGACACATACAACAACACAGTTACACATGGAATAAACAAACATAGTCAATAATACAGTAGACCAAAAGAAAACGTCTATATACAGTGAGTGCAAATGAGGTAAGATAAGGGAGTTAAGGCAATAAACATGGTGGCGAAGTAATTACAATATAGCAATTAAACACTGGAATGGTACATGTGCAGAAGATGAATGTGCAAGTTGAGATACTGGGGTGCAAAGGAGCAAGATAAATACTGTATGGGGATGAGGTAGGTAGTTAGATGGGCTGTTTAGATGGGCTACGTGCAGTGATCTGTGAGCTGCTCTGACAGCTGGTGCTTAAAGCAAGTGAGGGAGATATGAGTCTCCAGCTTCAGAGATTTTTGCAGGTCGTTCCAGTCATTGGCAGCAGAGAACTGTAAGAAAAGACGACCAAAGGAGGAATTGGCTTTGGGGGTGTCCAGTGAGATATACCTGCTGGAACGCGTGCTACGAGTGGGTGCTGCTATGGTGACCAGTGAACTAAGATAAGGCAGGGGCTTTACCTAGCAGATACTTGTAGATAACCTGTAGCCAGTAGGTTTGTCGACGAGTATGAAGCAAGGGCCAACCAACGAGAGCGTACAGGTCGCAATGGTGGGTAGTGTATGGGGCTTTGGTGACAACATGGATGGCACTGTGATAGACTGCATCCAGTTTGTTGATTAGAGTGTTGGAGGCTATTATATAGATGACATCACCGAAGTCAAGGATCGGTAGGATGGTCAGTTTTACGAGGGCATGTTTGGCAGCATGAGTGAAGGATGCTTTGTTGCGATATAGGAAGCCTATTCTAGATTTAATTTTGGATTGGAGATGCTTAATGTGAGTCTGGAAGGAGAGTTTACAGTCTAACCAGACACCTAGGTATTTGTAGTTGTCCACGTATTCTATGTCCGAGCCGTCCAGAGTCGTGATGCTGGACGGGCGAGTAGGTGCGGGCAGTGATCGGTTGAATAGCATGCATTTAGTTTTACTTGCGTTTAAGAGCAGTTGGAGAGCTGTATGGCATTGAAGCTCATCTGGAGGTTAGTTAACACAGTGTCCAAAGAGGCACCAGAAGTATACAGAATGGTGTCGTCTGCGTAGAGGTGTACCAGAGAATCACCAGTGTACCAGAGAATCACCAGCAGCAAGAGCAACATCATTGATGTATACAGAGAGGAGAGTCGGCCCGAGGATTGAACCCTGTGGCACCCCCATAGAGACTGCCAGAGGTCCGGACAACAGGCCCTCCGATTTGTCACACTGAACTTTATTAGAGAAGTAGTTGGTAAACCATGCGAGACAATCATTTGAGAAACCAAGGCTGTCGAGTCTGCCGATAAGAATGTGGTGATTGACAGAGTCGAAGGCCTTGGCCAGGTCGATGAATACTGCTGCACAGTAATGTCTCTTATCGATTGTGGTTATGATGTCGTTTAGGACCTTGAGTGTGGCTGAGGTGCACCCATGACCAGCTCTGAAACCAGATTGCATAGAGGAGAAGGTACGGTGGGATTCAAAATGGTTGGTTAACTTGGCTTTCGAAGACCTTCGAAAGACAGAGTAGGATAGATATAGGTCTGTAGCAGTTTGTGTCTAAAGTGTCTCCCCCTTTGAAGAGGGGGATGACCGCGGCAGCTTTCCAATCTTTGGGAATCTCAGACGATACGAAAGAGGTTGAACAGGCTAGTAATAGGGGCTGCAACAATTTCGGCAGATAATTTTAGAAAGAGAGTGTCCAGATTGTCTAGCCCGGCTGATTTGTTGGGGTCCAGATTTTGCAGCTCTTTCAGAACATCAGCTATTTGGGTAAAGGAGAAATGGTGGGGGCTTTGGCGGGTTGCTGTGGAGGGTGCCGGGCAGTTGACCGGGGTAGGGGTGCCAGGTGGAAAGCATGGCCAGCCGTAGAGAAATGCTTATTGAAATTCTCAATTATAGTGGATTTATCGGTGGTGAGTGTTTCCTAGCCTCAGTGCAGTGGGCAGCTGGGAGGAGGTGCTCTTATTCTCCATGGACTTTACAGTGTCCCAGAACTTTTTTGAGTTTGTACTACAGGATGCAAATTTCTGTTTGAAAAAGCTAGCCTTAGCTTTCCTAACTGCCTGTATATTTGTTCCTAACTTCCCAGAAAAGTTGCATATCACGGGGGCTATTCAATGCTAATGCAGAACGCCACAGGATGTTTTTGTGCTGGTCAAGGGCAGACAGGTCTGGAGTGAACCAGGGACTATATCTATTCCTAGTGCTACATTTTTTGAATGGGGCATGCTTATTTAAGATGGTGAGGAAGGCACTTTTAAAGAATAGCCAGGCATCATCTACTGACGGGATGAGGTCAATGTCATTCCAGGATACCCCGGCCAGGTCAATTAGTTTGACAGTGATGAGGGGTGGACGTTTGGTCGCAGACCCATTACGGATGCAGGCAATGAGTAATCGTTGTTCTGATGTCCAGAAGTTATTTTCGGTGGTAAGAGACGGTAGCAGCAACATTATGTACAAAATAAGTAAAAACCAATAAGTTGCAAACAAACGAACAGAAAATCAGTTGATTAGGAGCACTTAAAACATCAGCCATCTTCTCTCATGCGACGTTAAATGTGCTGATCTTGTTCCTAAAATACTTTTTTGTTGTCTTGGTTACACTTTTCACAAAAGGGCACTCTGTTTTCAGGGTGAACCAGTGGATGAGAGTTCGGTGAAGAAAATGATCCTGACCTTTGAAAAAAGGTCTTACAAAAACCAAGAGCTGAGGATAAAGTTCCCAGACACCCCGGGGAGGTGAGTTAATGAGGGACATTTATACGTAAGGCTGTGACGGTCATGGAACTTTGGATGACTTTATATTTGAGATTCTTCAAAGTAGTCACCCTTTGCCTTGATGACAGCTTTGCACACTCTTGGCATTCTCTCAACCAGCTTCATGAGGTAGTCACCTGGAATGCATTTCAATTAACAGGCGTGCCTTGTTAAAAGTAAATGAGATTTTCTTTCCTTAATGTGTTTGAGCCAATCAGTAGTGTTGTGACAAGGTAGGAAGAAGAAGAGCCCTATTTGGTCAAATATCAAGTCCATATTATGGCAAGAACAGCTCAAATAAGCAAAGATAAATGACTTTAAGAAATGAAGGTCAGTTAATCCAGAAAAGTTCAAGAACTTTGAAAGTTTCATCATGGGCAGTTGCAAAATCCATCAAGCGCTATGATGAAACTGGCTCTCATTAGGACCGCCACAGGAAAGGAACACCCAGAGTTACCTCTACTGCAGATGACAAGTTCTTCAGAGTTAAAACCTGTTATGGCAAGGCGTTCCCCGAGGGGAACCCCCCTCCCCCATTCAGCTGAAAAGGTGGCGCAGGGAATTAAAAAATATTCTTTAGAAATATTTAACTTTCACACATTAACAAGTCCAATACCTCAAATGAAAGATGAACAATATGTTTATCTACCCATCATCTCAGATTTTTAAAATGTTTTACAGCGAAAACACAACATATATTTATGTTAGACCACCACCAAATCAAAGGAAAAACGCAGCCATTTTTTTCTAGCCAAAGATAAAATCACAAAAGGAGGATTAAATATAAAATGAATCACTAGCCTTTTGAAAATCTTCATCAGATGACAGTCATATGACATGTTACACAGTACATTTATGTTTTCGATAATATGCATTTTTATATCCACAAATCTCGGTTTACATTGATGCCATGTTCAGAAATTCCTCCAAAATATCCGGAGGAATTATAGAAAGCTACGCCAGATAACAGAAATACTCATCATAAACTTTGACTAAAGATACATGTTCTACATATAATTAAAGATATACTGGTTCTTAATGCAACCGCTGTGTCAGATTTTTTTTTTAAGCGTTACGAAAAAGCCTAATTGATTGCAATAATCTGAGACGGCGCTCAGACGTAACAGTATTTCTCCGCCATGTTGGAGTCAACAGAAATACGAAATTATAACATAAATATTCCCTTACCTTTGATGATCTTTCATCAGAATTTAGTGCAAGGAGTCCTAGTTCCACAATAAATTGTTGTTTTGTTCCATAATGTCCAATACTAGTGTTCAAGTAGCTGCATTTGCTATCACTTTCAGCTCACGTGCCCAAAAACTGACTGCTGGTCCAAGATAACTCGCACGAAAACTTCCAAAAGATATATTCCAGGTCGAATAAACTGGTCAAACTAAGTAGAGAATCAATCTTCAGGATGTTATTATCATATATATCCAATAACGTTCCAACCGGATCATACGTTTTCAGCTGCAGCCAAATGGAACAGCGGTAGCACCCACAGAGAAATGCGCCACAGGAAAATGGCATTCTGTCGGGACACTGACTATTTCCCCTCCCATTCGGTCAAAGTTCACATCAAATGCTCCATTCCACTTTCTACTGAATGAGGACATCTAGTGGAAGGCGTAGGAAGTGCTTCCAGATCCATATCTTGTTGGGAAAGGAGGGGGCGACAACGTCAATGTTGTCCCAACTTTCAGAATTTCACTTCTTGTTTGGAAGATTGCCTGCCCTATGAGTTCTGTTATACTCACAGACATAATTCAAACAGAGAAGTTTTAGAAACTTCAGAGTGTTTTCTATCCAATAGTAATAATAATATGCATATATTAGCAATCTAGGACAGAGTAGGATGCAGTTCACTATTGGCACGCAATTCATCCAAAGTGAAAATACTGCCCCCTATCCTCAACAAGTTAACTGCACCTCAGATTGCAGCCCAAATAAATGCTTCACAGAGTTCAAGTAAGACACATCTCAACATCAACTGTTCAGAGGAGACTGTGTGAATCAGGCCTTAATGGTCGAATTGCTGCAAAGAAACCACTACTAAAGGACACCAATAAGAAGAGACTTGCTTGGGCTATGAAACACGAGCAATGGATAATTAGACAGGTGGAAATCTGTCCTTTTGTCTGATGACTCCAAATTCCAACCGCCATTCCTTTGTAAAACGCAGAGTAGGTGAACAGATGATCTCTGCATGTGTGGTTCCCACCGTGAAGCATGGAGGATGTGTGGGGGTGCTTTGCTGTTGACCCTGTCTGTGATTTATTTAGAATTCTAGGCACACTTAACCAGCATGGCTACCACAGCATTCTGCAGCAATACGCCATCCCATCTGGTTTGTGCTTAGTGGGACTATCACTTGTTTTTCAACAGGGCAATGACCTAACACACCTCCATAGTAGAGAGAATAATTTATTTCAGCTTTAATTTCTTTCATCACATTCCCAGTGGGTCAGAAGTTTACATACACTCAATTAGTATTTGGTAGCATTGCTTTTAAATTGTTTAACTTGGGTCAAACATTTTGGGTAGCCTTCCACAAGCTTCCCACAATAAATTGGCTGAATTTTGTCCCGTGCCTCCTGACAGAGCTGGTGTAACAGAGTCAAGTTTGTAGGCCTCCTTGCTCGCACATGCCTTTTCAGTTCTGCCCACACATTTTCTATAGGATTGAGGTCAGGGCTTTGTGATGGCCACTCTAATACCTTGACTCTGTTGTCCTTAAGCCATTTTGCCACAACTTTCGAAGTATGCTTGGGGTCATTGTCCATTTGGAAGACTCATTTGCAACCAAGCTTTAACTTCCTGACCGATGTCTTGAGATGTTGCTTCAATATATCCACATAATTGTCCTACCTCATGATGCCATCTATTTTGTGAAGTGCACCAGTCCCTCTAGCAGCAAAGCACCTCCACAACACGATGCTGCCACTACTGTGTTTCAATTGCACCTCTTTGTCCATGTGCAATTGCAAACCGTAGTCTGGCTTTTTTATGGCGGTTTTGGAGAAGTGGCTTCTTCCTTGCTGAGCGGCCTTTCAGATTATATCGATATAGGACTCGTTTTACTGTGGATATAGTAACTTTTGTACCTGTTTCCTCTAGCATCTTCACAAGGTCCTTTGCTGTTGTTCTGGGATTGATTTGCACTTTTTGCACCAAAGTACGTTCATCTCTAGGAGACAGAACGCATCTCCTTCCTGAGCGGTATGACTGCTGCGTGGTCCCATGGTGTTTATACTTGCGTACTATTGTTTGTACAGATGAACGTGGTACCTTCAGGCATTTGAAAAAAGACTTGTGGAGGTCTACAATTTTTTTTCTGAGGTCTTGGATGATTTCTTTAGATTTTCCCATGATGTCAAGCAGAGGCACTGAGTTTGAAGGTAGGCCTTGAAATACATCCAACAGGAAATGTGTGGAGTGGTTGAAAAACTAGTTTTAATGACTCCAACCTAAGTGTATGTATGTAAACTTCCGACTTCAACTACAGTGCCTTGCGAAAGTATTCGGCCCCCTTGAACTTTGCAACCTTTTGCCACATTTCAGGCTTCAAACATAAAGATATAAAACTGTATTTTTTTGTGAAGAATCAACAACAAGTGGGACACAATCATGAAGTGGAACGACATTTATTGGATATTACAAACTTTTTTAACAAATCAAAAACTGAAAAATTGGGCGTGCAAAATTATTCAGCCCCTTTACTTTCAGTGCAGCAAACTCTCTCCAGAAGTTCAGTGAGGATCTCTGAATGATCCAATGTTGACCTAAATGACTAATGATGATAAATACAATCCACCTGTGTGCAATCAAGTCTCCGTATATATGCACCTGCACTGTGATAGTCTCAGAGGTCCGTTAAAAGCACAGAGAGCATCATGAAGAACAAGGAACACACCAGGCAGGTACGAGATACTGTTGTGAAGACGTTTAAAGCCGGATTTGGATACAAAAAGATTTCCCAAGCTTTAAACATCCCAAGGAGCACTGTGCAAGCGATAATATTGAAATGGAAGGAGTATCAGACCACTGCAAATCTACCAAGACCTGGCCATCCCTCTAAACTTTCAGCTCATACAAGGAGAAGACTGATCAGAGATGCAGCCAAGAGGCCCATGATCACTCTGGATAAACTGCAGAGATCTACAGCTGAGGTGGGAGACTCTGTCCATAGGACAACAATCAGTCATATATTGCACAAATCTGGCCTTTATGGAAGAGTGGCAAGAAGAAAGCCATTTCTTAAAGATATCCATAAAAAGTGTTGTTTAAAGTTTGCCACAAGCCACCTGGGAGACACACCAAACATGTGGAAGAAGGTGCTCTGGTCAGATGAAACCAAAATTGAACTTTTTGGCAACAATGCAAAACGTGATGTTTGGCGTAAAAGCAACACAGCTCATCACCCTGAACACACCATCCCCACTGTCAAACATGGTGGTGGCAGCATCATGGTTTGGGCCTGCTTTTCTTCAGCAGGGACAGGGAAGATGGTTAAAATTGATGGGAAGATGGATGGAGCCAAATACAGGACCATTCTGGAAGAAAACCTGATGGAGTCTGCAAAAGACCTGAGACTGGGACGGAGATTTATCTTCCAACAAGACAATGATCCAAAACATAAAGCAAAATCTACAATGGAATGGTTCAAAAATAAACATATCCAGGTGTTAGAATGGCCAAGTCAAAGTCCAGACCTGAATCCAATCGAGAATCTGTGGAAAGAACTGAAAACTGCTGTTCACAAATGCTCTCCATCCAACCTCACTGAGCTCGAGCTGTTTTGCAAGGAGGAATGGGAAAACATTTCAGTCTCTCGATGTGCAAAACTGATAGACATACCCCAAGCGACTTAGCTGTAATCGCAGCAAAAGGTGGTGCTACAAGTATTAACTTAAGGGGGCTTATTTATACGGAGACTTGATTACACACAGGTGGATTGTATTTATCATCATTAGTCATTTAGGTCAACATTGGATCATTCAGAGATCCTCACTGAACTTCTGGAGAGAGTTTGCTGCCAACACACTGTCAATGACACTGACTCTACTCCAGCCACTTTAATAATGGGAATTGATGGGAAATGATGTAAATATATCACTAGCCACTTTAAACAATGCTACCTTATATAATGTTACTTACCCTACATTATTCATCTCATATGCATACGTAGATACTGTACTCTATATCATCGACTGCATCCTTATGTAATACATGTATCACTAGCCACTTTAACTATGCCACTTGGTTTACATACTCATCTCATATGTATATACTGTACTCGATATCATCTACTGTATCTTGCCTATGCTGCTCTGTACCATCACTCATTCATATATCCTTATGTACATATTCTTTATCCCCTTACACTGTGTATAAGACAGTAGTTTTTTGGAATTGTTAGTTAGATTACTTGTTCGTTATTACTGCATTGTCGGAACTAGAAGCACAAGCATTTCGCTACACTCGCATTAACATCTGCTAACCATGTGTATGTGACAAATAAAATTTGATTTGATTTGAGAGTTTGCTGCACTGAAAGTAAAGGGGCTGAATAATTTTGCACGCCCAATTTTTCAGTTTTTGATTTGTTAAAAAAGTTTGTAATATCCAATAAATGTCGTTCCACTTCATGATTGTGTCCCACTTGTTGATTCTTCACAAAAAAATAGAGTTTTATATCTTTGTTTGAAGCCTGAAATGTGACAAAAGGTCGCAAAGTTCAAGGGGGCCGAATACTTTCGCAAGGCACTGTATGTGTGTGTATATGTATGTATATTTATTTTAAGAGGTACATTTTCTCCTCCACTCCTGACTGCATGGGCTGCTGCTGTAGGCTAGATTGAAGATAACAGGTTAGGACAAGTTAGGATTCCATGTAGAAACTTTTAGAATATTAACGGGTTTATGTGACGTGCCGTTGCTTTGGCAATCTACTCCGATATCAGAGCACTCTTGTTTGTGTGACAGAGTGCAGAATAACTGATGAATTTACGAACGCACAACACCTGTTGAATTCGACAGGTATGAGTAAACGTCAGACAAAAAAACGGAAATAAGTTGTTGCTAACAGCACAGTTACAATCCCCAACGCTCTAGATAACAGTCCAACCAGCTCTACTAGGCCGAGTAAAATAGTCAGTGAGGTGTTCTCTCATTTGTGTCTGGCAGTAGCTAGCAAGCTAGCCATCTTTACCCAGTTAAATTGGGTGATTGACTGCCTTTAGGTCAGAAGGCTTGCACATTTTTCCCCCTAGACCAGAGCGTCCAGTGTGTACTCTGAATAATCCAAGAGCGTAATACACTGAATTTGCGCACAGATAATCTGACAACGCTCTGAATATACGAACCCGCAGAGTGCACTCTGAGCGCTCTCACACTTCAGAGTGAATTTACAAACGCACCCGTAGCCATCTTCAACCTAGACTTCAGGGAGAGGGGCGTGCCTAGGCACCGAAGACTCTTGTTAAAACAGGTATGACTGTTATTTTATTTTCATGGCAGTCTTCATCCATAACCGTCGGTTTCACGTTTATACGGTAATCGTGCCAGCCCTAGTTATACATTAAGTATTCATGCTTTTGTCTTATAAAGGTATCATTATTTTTAAGGGTAAATTGATCTGCTCCTGTCTTTAATTACATGACATTGCATTCAACAAGTCTGGATTTATTTTCCATTTCTGACATAATTTATTATGCTTCTGCTCAGGTTCATGGAAACAGAGCTGGATCTGAATGACATCATCCAGGAGATGCATGTCATCGCCACCATGCCTGATCTCTACCACCTCTTGGTGGAGCTCAATGCTGTCCATTCCCTGCTGGGCTTACTCAGCCATGAGAACACAGATATCCTTTCCTTCAAAGATGGCTTACTGGGCATCATTCACTGTTAACTGAATTTAATTTACCTGCACTTGTTAAACCATTGACTAATGCTATTCTATGCATTTTACCTTGAATAAGGCTACTAATGATTCAAAACTGAACCTAGAAAAAATCAAACATATTAATACCCACTGTAAAAATCCTTAGCCTCTCCTACATATTGCCATTGCAGTGGTTGATTTGTTACAAGAGCTGACGGACATCGACACACTTCATGAAAGTGAGGAGGGCGCGGAAGTACTCATAGACTCTTTGGTGAGTCCATTTTGTTTGTATACAATCTAGTCATGGCTAGCAGCCATTTTGTTATTTCTCATCCCCCCCTACAACCATATTGATGCGGATGATAAACTCAATAGATTAAAAGCAGATTCAATCCCAGCTAATGTCCATTGCCTTAGTGAAAATGGTCGGTCTTAAGGTGTCTGCATGCTTCCCATCCAAAACAACTTGTGCATATATTATGACAACACTTTGACATTTGTGTTAGTTCTGGTCTTCGGCAAGTTTTTTTTGGGCTGTTCGTTCCAAAGAAAAATCTTGAGGCGAGCCAAATTTCAGAGCTGAAGTCTACGCCCCTTCGTCGGTCATTGGTCAACAGTAGGGATCCTTCAATAAAGTGTTTGTTGCCATTCAACGATAGATGACTCGTTTTCATGCATATTTTTTCACTCAAGAAATACTGCACCGAACATCTTAGATGTAAAATTGTGCAACTAAGATCTCTGCAAAAACTGCAAAATTAATGACAGATTTCTTGAGTTGTCTTAGATTAATTCTGACAATTTTTAAAAAATATTTTGTTTTTTCAATAATAAATTTGACCCCCTTTTTCGTGGTATCCAATTGTTAGTAATTACTATCTTGTCTCATCGCTACAACTCCCGTACAGGCTTGGGAGAGACGAAGGTCGAAAGCCATGCGTCCTCCGCAACAGACCCAACCAAGCCGCACTGCTTCTTATCACAGGGCATCCAACCCGGAGGCAAGCCACACCAATGTGTCGGAGGAAACACCGTGCACCTGGCGACCTTGGTTAGCGCGCACTGCGCCCGGCCTGCCACAGGAGTTGCTGGTGCGCGATGAGACAAGGATATCCCTACCGGCCAAACCCTCCCTAACCCGGACAACGCTAGGCCAATCGTGCGTCGCCCCACGGACCTCCCGGTCGCGGCCGGCTGCGACACAGCCTGGGCGCAAACCCAGAGTCTCTGGTTGCACAGCTAGCGCTGCGATGCAGTGCGCTAGACCACGGCGCCATAATTCTGACTATTTTGAGGAAGTGTATACTGGCTACGGTGTCTCAAGATGGACAAACTAAGGTCTTTTATGGGAGTATGCGAGCACACTCGTTCGTTTCCAAATGAAGCATGCGGAAGCCTTAGCCCTCCCTTAGCCCTCCCTTAGCCCTCCCTTAGCCCTCCCTTAGCCCTCCCTTTGCACTCACTTTGACAGCAGCAAAGTTATTGGCGGTTTTCTGGAAAAGGTTGAGTACCCCATCATAATGTCGGCTGACATTTAGAAAGACCAAGTAGGCAAAGGTCAAATCACTCTGGTCTTATGACTTATAAGTTAGCAACGGAAATTAGGCCTGAGCCTTTATTGTTGTCACTCAACCACACAGTATTCCATAATGCTGTGATAAACAGCCTGTCTTCTTCTTTAACTGTAGCTGGAGGGACAGGTTGTGGCCCTTCTGGTGCAGAACATGGAGAGGCTGGATGAGCAGGTGAAGGAGGAGGCAGATGGAGTCTACAACACATTAGGTAAGAACTGCAGAATGATTGGACAAAATATAGGGATTATTTAAATGTTTGTAAATGCTGGCGTGGAGCAGTTTTAGCCCATAGTCTAAAAATCTGTTTGTCATATCATGTCCTAACGGTTTGTGAATCAGTGGGATGCCCTCCACTCTATTCACATAGAAGAAACACGTTCCGATTATTTAATCATTACATTTGGGCTCAGTGCTCCTAGTGTTTTGATGGCGTCTTATCAGGGCAGTTCTCCAGGCTTGAATAAGCCTTTTCTCTGCTTCGTGGTTGGGGCTCAGAGGCTCATGTCCTCCAGGATGGTGTCTGCTGTCTGCTCAGCTGGAATTAGTGATAAAGGCTTCCCTCTTCTCCAGCAGGCCTATATTGCTCCCTCTCCTTGTCCTTCTGTCGTCTCTCTGCCCCCCCTCCTCCCATCTTTACTTCTCTCTCTCTCTCTGGGGTTTTGCCGACCTTCTCCTGGCTGATTGAGGAATAAGGTGTCTCAGAAGGCTTTATAATGCATGTATTAGCAAAGGATTCTGAGACCTCTATACTTCTCAGCGAGGTGCTGTCATAATCTGAAAGTCTCATTCGCCTCTCTTCTCTCCCATCAGCCATCATTGAGAACATGGCAGAGTTCAGGCCTGGCCTGTGCACAGAAGCAGCTCAGCAAGGCCTCATGCAGTGGTTGCTAAAGAGAATAAAGGTGAGGATATGACTGAAAATGACACAATCCATGGTTTATTGATGCTTTAAGTAGAGGTTTTTGCAGGCTGGTTGGGTATGTCTCATTGAAAATGTCTGTTCTAGACCTGTACCTACAGTACAGCATATAGGCTTTCAATTGCTCATGCTGTCACTGATTTTTGCATCCCCCCCACCCTTTCTCTCTTTCAGGCAAAGATTCCATTCGATGCTAACAAGCTGTACTGCAGTGAAATCTTGGCTATCTTGCTTCAAAACAATGACAGTAAATTTACAGCCCTTTCTCCTCTACTTGCTGTACAAAGTGATGAAAACTGCTCTAGTCTAATGTGTTATTGTCGAATAAACATTGCCACAGAGGTGGTTGGTGTGATTACTCTGTCTGTGGACCAAAATTGTAGAGTAACATGACTGGTTAAAGTATACTTTTGTTAGTTTCTGAGTGGCTAGGTCCAGAAGGCCTTGTAGTGCTGCTGGATGACAGTCAGGCACTATGTCCAGAACAATAATGCACTGGGCCACATTGATATTCTGTCCTATCTAATTTTCTTCTCGGTCTCCCCCTCTGAGTGAGTTTAGCTGCCTGGGTTGGTTGTGCTGCCTCGATCGATTCACCGTCTCCCACCGTCCCGCTCTAACTATGTTTGTCAATGTTTATGTCCACAATATTTTAAGTTTCTCTCTCTCTCTCACGCTCTCTCTACACCTACCTACCTCCAGGCACCAGGGAGCTCTTGGGGGAGCTGGATGGGATTGACGTTTTACTGCAGCAGCTCTCTGTAAGACTCCTAGGGATTTTACCAACCTGTCTGTTCACACTTTCTACTGCTCCTCCTCTCTCTGATTCATCATTGTCTCTCTCACACACACCTTACATCACACTGTTGAAGTTTCAGCAGCTCATAAGAACAGTGTGTTCTTTACAGTAGTGATCTAGCCATACCCACTTCATCCTCACATGAACACAACCTCAGTTAGATTAGCCTTATGTGCAGGATTCTTTCGGCTATGTATTATAATATTTGATATATTCAAGGTCTCCAGTATAATGCTGTCTAATGCAAATTAATAAGATTTTGAAATGTAACTTGATGCTAGACAGATCTTCGGCTTTGCTTTGTAAGTCTCTCCACCTTGTTGGCGACGCCGGTTGCAAGGATTTCAGTGTGTCCTTAGTTCCGAGGGCAATGATATTGTACTTTTGAAAACTAGATGACTACTTTCAAATTCAGAAAAGATGTTTGTGATTTTTTTTTTCAACTTTCTGTTTGCTCAATGACATTCAAATCAGAGTTCCTCCCTTCTAAACTCCTCTGTTGTATTGTGCTCCATACAGTCAAAGACAAGTTCAATTTAAGAAGACCACGAGTGGGGCTTTTGTTGCTCAATCAAATATGTGCTGATTAAAAAAAAAATGTATAAGCCTAATGGACATATGCTCAAAATCACACACTTTTGATTGACTTAAACAGCTGCAAATTATCACGATATCAGTGGCACCAACAAAAGCGTAAACAATAGGCCTATAGCAAATGCAGCATATGTCATTCATTTCTCACATGCAAAAGGGACTTTTCGGTAGTGCTCAAAGCACTACTTCCATGAGAGCAGCATTTATTTTTCAACTCGAAACAATGAGTCCAATCCTCCATGACAACAAAATCATAAACAGAGTAGGCTAATAAATCCTTATTATAAATCCTTATTTCCAAGTCCTGTTTTTGAAGATCAATGGATATTATATTAATTGGAATGACTGTCAGATTTCCAGACTTTGGTTTGTAATGTAAAGAGAGCATAATTGTATTATTACTATTATTGTCTGTTGTAGAAACCAATGGATTAATACATAACCAACCCATAAAGTAAAATGCAACATCCATTTATGGCCAGCTGTGTAAACCCTTAACATCTATTTATCCCACAATAGATGTTGTTCAATTGGTAATTTTAACTTTTGTCTTCTAATGCCTCTTAAGGGGAAGTCATCTAAAATTAAGTAATCAGATTACATTACTCGGAAGTGTTATGTTACTGATAAGTGTTGGACAGGGACAGGTAACTAATAACTAACGGATTACATTTAGAAAGTAACCTACCCAACCCTGGTGATGAACTGTGGGTGTCATTCTACTTCAGGTGTTCAAGCGCCACAACCCAGCCACGGCAGAGGAGCAGGAGATGATGGAGAACCTGTTTGATGCCCTGTGCTCCTGTCTGATGCTGGCTGCCAACCGGGACCGCTTCCTCAGGGGAGAGGGTCTGCAGCTTATGAACCTCATGCTTAGGTAAAGACCTTGATGTTGAACACCTCCACACACACAGCTCCGTTTTGAATATTTCAGTAATTGAATGTCCTAAGCTGTTGGTTGAAACAAGCCATCTAAGTACCTCCTCAAAGGAGGTACTTGGCTTGGATCTAGGCCTTTTTTAAACCCCCCTTTCAATTCACACTGGTCACTGGTGATCTGATATCTAAATAGGGATTTACAGTGCATTCGGAAAGTATTCAGTTCTCTTCACTTTATCAAATCAAATCAAATGTATTTATATAGCCCTTCGTACATCAGCTGATATCTCAAAGTGCTGTACAGAAACCCAGCCTAAAACCCCAAACAGCAAGCAATGCAGGTGTAGAAGCACCACATTTTTGTTACGTTACAGCCTTATTTTAAAACTGATTTAAATTAAATGTTTTTCCTCATCAATCTACACACACTACCACATAATGACAAAGCGAAAACCAGGTTTTTAGAAATGATTGCTAATGTATTAAAAATAAATGACAATCACATTTACACACGTAAATATTCAGACCCTTTACTTTGTTGAAAGTAAAGCCATGAGTCTACTTGGGTATGACGCTACAAGCTTGGCACACCTTTATTTGGGGAGTTTCTCCCATCCATCTCTGCAGATGTTCACAAGCTCTGTCAGGTTGGATGGGGAGTGTCGCTGCTCAGATATTTTCAGGTCTCTCCAGAGATGTTCGACTGGGTTCAAGTCTGGGCTCTGGCTGGCCCACTCAATGACATTTAGAGACTTGCCCTGAAGCCACTCCTGCATTGTCTTGGCTGTGTGCTTAGGGTCATTGTCCTGTTAGACTAGGGCGAAGGTTCACCTTCCAAGGTCCTGAGCTCTCTGGAGCAGATTTTCATCAAGGACCACTCTGTACTTTGCTCTGTTCATCTTTTATCGATCCTGACTATTCTTCCAGCCCCTGCCACTGAAAACACCCCCACAGCATGATGTTGCCACCACCATGCTTCACCGTAGGGATGCTGCCAGGTTTCCTCCAGATGTGACACTTTGCATTCAGGCCAAAGAGTTCAATCTTGATCTATGCCTCGACACAATCCTGTCTTGGAGCTCCACAGACAATTCCTTCAACCTCATGGCTTGGTTTTTGCTCTGACATGCAGTGTCATCTGTGGGACCTTATATAGACAGGTGTGTGCCTTTCCAAATCATGTTAAATCAATTGAATCAATCAAGTTGTAAAAACATCTCAAGGATGATTAATGGAAACAGGTTGTACCTGAGCTCAATTTCCAGTCTCGTAGCAAAGGGTCTGTATACTTATGTAAATAAGGTATTTATGTTTATTTTGAATACATTTGCAACAATTTCTAAACTTGTTTTCGCTTTGTCATAACTGGGTATTGTGTGTAGATTGATGAGGAAAAACATGTATTTAATAAATTTTAGAATAAGGCTGTAACGTAACAAACTGTGGGATAAGTGAAGGGGTCTGAATACTTTCCGAATGCACTGTATGTACATTGACAGGGTTGAGTGTCTTTTTTCACAAAACACGTCTCTGACACTGCTCAGCTGCCAGTCCAGCATGAAACCCTCCATGCCCAAGCTCTAATCATCATGCCGACGCCTGGCAGACAGCTGGATTTACACACACATCGACATCTATACTGAACAAAAGTATAAGCGGAACATGGATTTATGGATTTCACGTGACTGGGAATACAGATGTGCATCTGTTGGTCACAGATACCTTAATAAACATGGGCCTCGTGATTTTCGCTCCTTCAAAACTTGAGACACCTGTGGCATTGTGTAACAAAACTACATTTTACAGTGGCGTTTTATGTCCCCAGCACAGGGTGCACCTGTGTAATGATCATGCTGTTTAATAATCTTCTTGATATGCCACACCTATCAGGTGGATGGATTATCTTGGCAAAGGAGAAATGGTCACTAACAGGGAAGTAAAAACATTTAAAAAAAAAAAAAAAAAAAAAAAAAAAGCTTGTTGTGCATATGGAACATTTCTGTGATCATTTATTTCAGTTCATTAAACATGGGACCAACACTTTACATGTTGCATTCATATTTTTGTTCAGTATAATTATAGCAATGCAAACTCACTTTTATATCATCCACAGGAGAAAGCTTTCCGAATGGGTTATCTAGGGAGGAACGTGTAACTCTCTTTTCACTTCCCTTGAGATTCACAGAATCATAAGTTCTGCACCTCTGCTTTAATACTTTTCTCTATTTTTGTAGAGGTTAGGCTTTATCAAGGGGTTTGCAATATGAGCTTAGGAACACGGTTGAAGGCATCTTTATAATTGCCTCTGCATTCTTAAAACCCTTTTAACTTTGTCAAATAAAATTACTACCTCCATAAGCTGCAGAAACGTTGTGTTATGAGGAGTTATCTTTAAAGGACTGCCAATAGATTTAGATAACGGAGAGGGACTCCATGTTGCTAGGTCACTAAGTCTGTGTGCCTGGCAAAAGTCCATCATGAACATGCTGTGAGCTAGCTGTTGTGCCAGAGATAGTTGAACCCTTCTGAAATGTTTTTTTTTTTTTGTACACTTCCCAGGGAAAAGAAAATGTCTCGGACCAGCGCTCTGAAGGTCTTAGACCACGGCATGATTGGCCCAGAGGGTTCTGATGACTGCCACAAGTTTGTGGACATCCTAGGCCTGAGGACCATCTTCCCCCTGTTCATGAAGACCCCTAAAAAGATGAGGAAAGCTGGGACCGTAGACAAAGAACATGAAGGTTTACTAATTTCTCTATAAACTCCAAATTTCCATTGGAAACAAGAAATTATTGTTTGTCTGAAGTTACATTACAGTAGATATTTCCTCAGCAAAATCTGCAAAAGCTTACAACTGTCCCACTGAGTACCCAAAACACAATTTGCCATGGCAGGAGATCGAATCAGGTTTGTTTCATGGCTTTTTAGTCTGTCGATTTGTTATCAATATAGCTTTGACTCATTTGTTTGATTTTCTTCTCAGAAACCATACTTGCGTTGTGAAATAAGAAAATGCTTATCAGTGCTTATCAGCCACCCTCCCCTCCCCCTTTTGAGGTGGTCAACCAACAGGAAAACATCTCTCTCTCTAATTATATTTCATACGTCCTGACAGCCCACCCAAGGTGAACAAATTGGCTTCCTTTGTCTGTCTCCTTCATCTGGGGGACAGAATGAATGAACCTGAGACCTGCAGAATAGCCTGAGATAACAGGGCCTGCTAAAGCTTATCCCCCTGGTGCTCCCACTGATGAACCTCCCACTAGTCACAGCCAAGCCAGCCAGCCATGAAGTATGGTTACACTGCTGTGTCCCGCTTTTAATGCTTAGAGTAATTGTATGCTGAGGCAGGAGGACATCTAGGTTATAGAACAGTGGACTACCGCTAGTAACGTACCCTTGGACTATAATAATCCTTTTCATATGCCTAGACATGTTCCTAATGCATAGCATAATTTATTGACTAAGATGTGTCCTTACAACATTTGAGTTTTTATATATTATTTTGAGTGACAACCAATTATATAGTAGTGTAAGCACTATTTAGAACTTTGAGTTGTGGCTCTTTCATAATATAGCAGTGACATTTTAGAATACGTATTAAATTGCTATTGTTTTGAGGGCATATGATTTCCACATGACCATAGGATTTGTCATATAGCATGTGACAGTAATTAGACCTAGAGTGGATCCTCCTTTGCTGTAATTGAAAAACGGATGCGAAAATTGGTTCTGAAGAATAAAACAATGCAGTCATAGATTAATTAATTATCAGCGGCTACACATGAGTGTAAGTAATTAAGAGGCAAAGCGCTCTCCAAACCCCTCTCTCTATCATATACAGAGAGATTGATCCCCATGAAATCGCCTCTGAAAATATACTGCGGCCCAATGGCTGCGAATTGTCAGACATTTTTATACAAAAGATAATCAAGAGAAGATGTTATAAGAAAATATTGCAGATAGCCGATAGCCTGCCTTTTTAGATCTGTATTCATTTCCATGTCCTAATGTTGTGCACAGATTGAATGAGATTCTAGATGTACAGACAGTGGCAGACTATATTTAGCAAGCTAATGATGCACACCGTGTGGTAGAACAGAAGTAAACAGCTCATTTACATCCAGCAGCACAATAGTTTTGACCACAGCCCTTTTTATAGTCTGTTTTGTTTTCCTTTGATGTTGAGTTAATGCCTTTGGAGTGTTTCTTTAATGTCTCTACGATTCTCGTTTCCACGTCATACTGAAATGACAGAAGAGGAGCTGTAGTAGATGTGTTTCTAGGAGATCACTTTGTTTTAGGTGATCGGTCTAGTTAACAATTATTGTGATCAGTGCACAATATCACACTGGTTTTAATCTACCAGTAGTCTCAATCCTTTGATCTCAAGCTGGATGAATAGTTGCTGTATTACAGCCCTGTTCAGTCTCCTGTGTTGTCAATGAGGGATTATGATAATGGGGAACTCATGCATACCTGCATACAAATCTCTTTTGAATTGGTTTGAAACTTGGTCAATCCATTTCATTGTTGCTGATACCCAGCAGTGATAGGAGCCATAGTGTAGGCATCACATGGTTGTCGACAATCAAAATACCTTATGAAGTACAGCCCAGCCATGTCAGTGAATTCTTCCCCTGGACTATTCTAGTCAGGTATAGTGGGATCCTCAGACCGTATAGATGGGAGCCTGTACTTTGCAGAGGTGCCTGTGGTCTACTCTTAAGGGTTGATTGCTTTCCTCAGGGCACGGCTGGTTCTGGTTCAATCTCTCCCCAGCGGCGAGCTGTCAGGACCTGTCACCCTTAACCTCTACTGCTCCTCTGAGCTCAATTGCAGCGTGGCCCTCTTTGCTATTTGCATGTTAACTTAAAGCTGAGATCTGCATTAGGTGAAAAATCGCCGCTGGCTGCCCCAGGCACATTTGTTATTGTTTTTATGAAACGACAGAGAGGAGCTTCAGCATTAAGATAACAAAAATGAAAATGTAGTACATACTCTACTGTTAAATCGCGAGTGCAATGATGTCCGACACCCTTGTTGTAATATCAAAAACAGACGTGGCATTATCACCGCTACGGATTCTAACTTTAATGGCTGCTCCAGGTTGGCGTGTAGCAGTTTTTCTTTGTAGATTATATTTTCAATAGGTGTTGATCATGGTAATACAGCAGTAACATGGACTGGATTAAATCAAATTTTATTTGTCACATACACATGGTTAGCAGATGTTAATGCGAGTGTAGCGAAATGCTTGTGCTTCTAGTTCCGACAATGCAGTAATAACCAACAAGTAATCTAGCTAACAATTCCAAAACTACTACCTTATAGACACAAGTGTAAGGGGATAAAGAATATGTACATAAAGATATGAGTGAGTGATGGTACAGAGCGGCATAGGCAAGATGCAGTAGATGGTATTGAGTGCAGTATATACGTATGAGATGAGTATGTAAACAAAGTGGCATAGTTAGTGGCTAGTGATACATGTATTACATAAAGATGCAGTAGATGATATAGAGTACAGTATATACATATGAGATGAATAATGTAGGGTATGTAAACATTATATTAGGTAGCATTGTTTAAAGTGGCTAGTGATATATTTTACATAATTTCCCATTTATTAAAGTGGCTGGAGTTGAATCAGTGTGTTGGCAGCAGCCACTCAATGTTAGTGGTGGCTGTTTAACAGTCTGATGGCCTTGAGATAGAAGCTGTTTTTCAGTCTCTCAGTCCCAGCTTTGATGCACCTGTACTGACCTCGCCTTCTGGATGATAGCGGGGTGAACAGGCAGTGGCTCGGGTGGTTGTTGTCCTTGAGGATCTTTATGGCCTTCCTGTGACATCGGGTGGTGTAGGTGTCCTGGAGGGCAGGTAGTTTGCCCCCGGTGATGCGTTGTGCAGACCTCACTACCCTCTGGAGAGCCTTACGGTTGTGGGCGGAGCAGTTGCCGTACCAGGCGGTGATACAGCCCGACAGGATGCTCTCGATTGTGCATCTGTAGAAGTTTGTGAGTACTTTTGGTGACGAGCCGAATTTCTTCAGCCTCCTGAGGTTGCTGTCTGTGTGGGTGGACCAATTCAGTTTGTCTGTCATGTGTACGCCGAGGAACTTAAAACTTACTACCCTCTCCACCACTGTTCCATCAATGTGGATAGGGGGGTGTTCTGCTGTTTCCTGAAGTCCACAATCATTTCTTTGTCAAATTGCGTCACCTTGTTCTGGTTCTCTTGGACTGGAACAGAAAGTCTCTGGTACTTGGAGCTCCTCACCCATGAATCTGATCACCATTCTAGACTGAGACTGTTCACAGCCGACGCTATGCTAGCTCTCCCAGAGATTGGTATTATTTCCTCATTCATGTTTTTCACTTGTCCACCACTCTGCTGCAGGGGCTGTGATATGGAAAGCATTGTGTTGTTCTCTCCTGCTGCTGATTTATGGAAGATGGGGCACTATGGATTGGCATGGTGGTAGTGGGGTGGCAGTGTAGTCTTTTTTTAAGTTGATGATGAGTTGTGCATTTCCTCTCATTATTCACCAAGGAGGAGAGGAGGCAGTTAGAGCTGGTCAAGCACACTGCTGCATTGAGCAGCTCTCTGACACGGAACCCAAACCGGCTGCGCGCGTGCGCCATTGTGCATATATTTATTTTGCCCCCCCACAACAAACGTGATCACGACATGCATGTTAAAATATCAAAACAAACTCTGAACCAATTACATAGTTTGGGAACAGGTCCAAAAGCATTAAACATAGTTAGTTTACACTTGCCAGCTAATTTGTCCTATTTAGCTAGCTTGCTGTTGCTAGCTAATTTGTCCTGAGATATAAACATTGAGTTGTTATTTTACCTGAAGTGTACAAGGTCCTCTACTCCGACAAATAATCCACACATAAAACGGTCAACCGAGTCATTTCTAGTCGTCTCTCCTCCTCCTGCTTTTTTATCGTTTAACTTATATGGTGATTGGCATCTAAACTTTCATAGTATTAATTATATTTTAGCCTGTGGCAACGCAGACGCTTGTTGACGCGTGCGAGCGAGCAGCGTGGGTGCAATAATTGAATAACAGATTTCTAAATTTATTTTGCAACACTCGCACACGCGACGCGAGCGGTGTGGTGAGCCTATGAGAAACCAGCTGCAGAAGCAACCATGCTGCTCCTCTATCAATTGGGAGACCTGAGACCAACATTGCACTCTATAGTATGCTATGTCTTGTTGTGATGTGCCTTTTGATAAGGCTAATAGATGTTGAATTCAAACGGGAGGATCTGCATAATTTTTCTAGGTCATGTCTAATGAACAGTTGGCCTTAATACCTGTAT
This sequence comes from Oncorhynchus tshawytscha, assembly GCF_018296145.1. NCBI lineage: Eukaryota > Metazoa > Chordata > Actinopteri > Salmoniformes > Salmonidae > Oncorhynchus > Oncorhynchus tshawytscha. Next base: position 18,102,167 of record NC_056450.1, on the reverse strand, counting down.
TGAGCGAATGGGGTTAAACCGTTGTTATTATGAGTAATTCTGGAACACAGCGTGCCTGTATTTGATCATTGTGTTTTAGTTTAGTTGCATGAGTCCATTAACTAGTGCTAGGCGATTAACTGACATTTGGGGTGCATGCTCAGTCCTTTCCTGTACTCCCTGTTCACCCACGACTGCATGGCCAGGCACGACTCCAACACCATCATTTAAGTTTGCAGATGACACAACAGTGGTAGACCTGATCAACGACGAGACAGCCTATAGGGAGGTGGTCAGAGACCTGGCCGGGTGGTGCCAGAATAACAACCTATCCCTCAACGTAACCAAGACTAAGGAGATGATTGTGGACTACAGGAAAAGGAGGACCGAGCACGCCCCCATTCTCATCGACGGGGCTGTAGTGGAGCAGGTTGAGAGCTTCAAGTCCCTTGGTGTCCACATCAACAACAAACTAGAATGGTCCAAACACACCAAGACAGTCGTGAAGAGGGCACGACAAAGCCTATTCCCCCTCAGGAAACTAAAAAGATTTGGCATGGGTCCTGAGATCCTCAAAAGGTTCTACAGTTGCAACATCTAAAGCATCCTGGTTGCATCACTGCTTGGTACGGCAATTGCTCAGCCTCTGACCGCAAGGCACTGCAGAGGGTAGTGCGTACGGCCCAGAACATTACTGGGGCTAAGCTGCCTGCCATCCAGTACCTCCACACCAGGTGGTGTCAGAGGAAGGCCCTAAAAATTATCAAAGACCCCAGTCATAGACTTCTCTCTACTACCGCATGGCAAGCGGTACCGGAGTGCCAAGTCTAGGACAAAAAGGCTTCTCAACAGTTTTTACCCCCAAGCCATAAGACTCCTGAACAGGTAATCAAATGGCTACCCGGACTATTTGGATTGTGCCTCCCCCCCCTTTTTTTTTTACGCTGCTGCTACTCTCTGTTCAACATATATGCTTAGTCACTTTAACCATGTCTACATGTACATACTACCTCAATCAGCCTGACTAACCGGTGTCTGTATGTACTACTTTTATAGCCTCGCTACTGTATATAGCCTTTTTACTGTTTTATTTCTTTACTTACCTATTGTTCACTTAATACCTTTTTTGCACTATTGGTTAGAGCCTGTAAGTAAGCATTTCACTGTAAGGTCTACACCTGTTGTATTCGGCGCACGTGACAAAGAAACTTTGAATTGATTTAGATTTTTGGAGGGGGGGTTACATCTCTTACACTGAGATGCAGTACCTTAGACAACTGCGCCACTCGGGAGGCCAATAATAAATACAAAAATCCCCATCAAAATCTGTCAGTTTAACATGGGCAGATGCGGTGGATTGAGATCTCTGTCGTCCTTCCACATCTACGGTGGAAAGTGGCCAAGCTACAGCGGTGTTTGTTGACCATGAGACATCCTGAAATCGTTTTTCTCATGAAAATGTCTGTTCCATCCGAACAGTTTGGAGTACAAACTAATATGACCACTCTGGAAAGATGAGACTCTCACGAATACGATGGTGTTCTCCATTGACTCGTCTGATGTGCCAACTTCTGTAGCGTCCGAACCATCATGGGACTCATCTGAAGGTAACTGATAGCGGTAAAAAAAAAAATTGTGACCACCCCCCAATTTGTTCACTGAAATTACATTGGTCTGCCGGATGTTTTATAGAATCGTGATACGGAGAGAGTTGGATAAATCATTAACAATACTGTTAATCAATCATACTGTATTAAAAAAATTAAGCACGTTTACCCATTCCTTTTATTTCGACACTAGTTATGTTATCTTACGGACCATATAATTTTTTCAAATAATGAAGACCCTCGAACAACCCCTCAGTTGCACCAACCACGTGGAACCATCCAAGTGTGGGTACAGAAAGTGGCCTGACGGGTGGCAAGGTTTTGCTTTGTGCAATTTACTGTAACAGGAACCCTTCAAAACCAATCAAACCAATAGGATTACATGCCGTAAGTTGGCCTAAAACCTGCAGTAGGTTATTTATCAGCAGAGATTCATAATCTAAGTTACATACATTTAATGGAGCTGTTATTACTGCTAGGTGTTCAAGCTGAAGCCTTCTATCACTTGGGGTGTAATGATCAGGCTGTGGAATACCACACTGCAACCATGGCCCTGTGGCTAATGGCTTTTCTCATTGAGGGGCTCTGGAGTGTGCTGTAGTGAAGACACTCATTCACAGACCTCATCCTCCTATCCTGATAACAGAGAGGAGCAGATCTGGCCTAGGGTAAAGGCCAGGGCTGCATCTGAAATGGAAACCTATACCTGATATAGTGCACTACTTATGACCAGGGCCCATGGCTTTTGTTAAAAGTATTGAACTATATAAGGAATAGGGTGGCATTTAAGACACAACCCAAGTGGTACTGTAACACACTCAGACTTTGAGTTGAACTGCCACCGACTGCAGACTAGTACTTCTTCCACAGCCTTCTGCAGCTCAGCCCAGGGAGTCTTTGCAGTGGTCCCAGTCGTTCACCAGAGGCACTTCTTATACTAGCTCTAATGATGTCCTAATTTACCCACCCAGCCATCACACTCCCACTGTGCCCATGTGACACTGGTCCTCTGGAGATGGGGAGAGCTGAGACAGCACTTCCTTTCTGTGGTGCTGTTTGATCTACATGCTGCCTCTGTTTGTTTACTTCCTGAATTTGATGTCCCTCTTATTGTACAGTATTTAGTGGGGAAATAAGCCTATCACTGTGACTGCCAAAATATGAGTTTATAATAAGAGGGTGGGTGATATTTTTCCATTGAAATGTACATCTTTGGTCTTGTATACTTGCCTTGCTTAGTTGTTTGGCTGTTCATTTTCATTTTAAAAAAGCTGAATATTTCTGATCAGCATGGTGTAGCTCCTAAAGCTTGAGAAGTGACAGCAACTCCCATGCCATCAGTAGTCTAAAGACACCCCCTCACTGGATGACAAGGGTATGTCTTAATCAGCATCGATCTTGTGCACCTGTTTGTGTAGAGTGCCCAGTAGCGATCAATAACATCCCACGGTGGTGTCAAGGTGCTGACAACAATTACCACTCGGCTTATGTTGACAAACTAATACAACGAAGTTGTATTCCCCTCATTATGTGTAGACAGTCCACTTGTTGACATTAGCTTAAGATGGTAAAACCTATCATAATAAACACAAACAGTTAATTATAAAACTAGTGAATAGAGTTGTGGGCTTGCTTTGTATGGCATTTATCTCTCTTGCAAAATGTGTTGATAAGTGGCACATGGGAGAGCAGTATTGAGCACCTTCCCGAAGATGAGTCTTAAACCAAAATAGAATCAAGTCTTGTGCTTGTTGCTTAGCAACTTCCAAGATAAAATTGAACTTAGAAATTGACCTCTTATTAATTGTCAAATTACAGTTTCATATCAGCATGTAACTGTTATTTTTCTGTCTTTTGTTTTAGTATTTTGTGTGTGGCCTATTCATAAGCCTAATTTTTGTCAGATTTAGGTCTAAATGTCAGATGCAGGTGTAAGCTGGAACAAAAGTGGTGTGTCACTGGGGTAGAGTAAATGTTCTGTGAAGTGTGTTTTGGTTATTAGGTTAACAATGGCACTCGTAGGGCCAATTGCCTTTTGTTACTAATTTTGTCAATTAACCAGAGATTTTGTAGCACGGGCTCATTAAATGGCCACACACCCTATACAAAAGGGCTTTTTATCACCACCAGAAAATTATATTCAATGACAAGCATAACGGTTGTGGAACATTACAGCAAGCCTTTAATGAAAATTGATTTTTAAATTTCATTACTTTGTATTTTTTCCCTGCTAAGATTTTCCATGCTTCTCTCTGCATAGTAATAGCAAATGCTCATCAGTCCTAATCATTATGTGTTTCCATTCCTGCCACTGCCAGACTGTAACCTGATCTTGGAATATAATCCGTTTTACAATAGTCTGTTGCTCCTATGAATTCTGAAAATGCATATTATTTTTACGTACAGTATAATATTAGCACTGTGGGTTCAATAACACTAGGCTACTTCTAACACCTCATGAAGATGAAGCTGAGCTACCTTGGTGAAGCCACAGTGGAACTGATATTGTTATTTTCCCTTTGCAGAACACGTGTGTTCCATCATTGCTTCCTGCCTGCAGAACTTGAAAGCCCAGCAGAGGACGAGGCTCCTCAGCAAGTTCACAGAGAATGACTGTGAGAAGGTGATCTTCAGAGATCCACCACTGTGCAGATAAAAAATAACCAATATTTCTGAAAGTTCATAAGGAATAATGTGCCCCATTGTTCGGGTTTTGCATGTTAAGTTCTCGAGACAACAGTCTACCTGAGTAGTTCTACAGACACGGTCGTAGATATACTACATGCCTGCCTCTGACTGTCTGAATTCTATTTTCTCCCTACCTGGGGATTTTGTATGCATAGTTCCTTGTATTGGTGTCTGATGTCTTCTCCCTCTGTCCTACAGGTTGATAGACTGATGGAGCTGCATTTTAAGTACCTGGAAGCTGTTCAGCTGGCTGACAAGAGGATTGAAGGAGAGAAACATGTAAGGGTCCTACCCCTACCCCCCTCCGCTACCAACAGCCTGCATTCTAACCTCGGCTGACAATAATTCTGAAACAAGGGCAGATAAGTGTCCAGATAAGAAGAGTCATTTTAGATAGACTTGTAATTGTCTCAACTTCAGGACTAGGGGCTAGCTTGGAGAGAGGCTGGAATCCTTGATTTAAATCCAATGCCCAAATATAATGTTATTATCTACGTTTAACTCCCCAGCTTCTGCTGCATGGACCCACTCAGAATATGTTGCTGTGTGAGGGTTATGTCTGCTTGCTTTTTGTGGCTGGAATCCCCCTCCATTGTTACAGGCAGAGATGCCCAATGAGATCCGATCAGCCACAGGTAAGCAAGGCAGTGTTTGAGTCTGATACCCTGTGATCCCAGAGAATGCGTGAGGCCCAGACTGTGCTCCCTCAGCCAGATGGAAAGAGCCAGATAAGAGAATTCTCTTCTCCAGCAGGAGAGAGAGAACAGGAGAAGGTCGTTTTAAGAGGGAGATGGCTTTAAGATTCATATCTGATGAGAAATTATTTTATTTGACCCCCCATTGATTTGACATTGTAAATTAAAGGGTGACAGCTTGACACGGCTTGACATTCCCCATTACTTTTGAGTGCAAGTATGACCAAGTGACACCCAAAGAACACATTTTCTGTCTTCACTATCTTGATGCACATGGATAGCCCTAGTACATTGTTCAAAATGAGAATATATTTAGTTTCATTACAGATTGAAGAAACGTAGGTAGCTAATACTTTATGTATGTTATTTCAGTCCTGGCTTCTCTCATGTCTATCTATAAAGATGCCATTTCCTGCTGTGTCCTGTGCCCCTTCCACTTCCTTTGTACAACTGGCTGCCGTCAGCGGTTCTGTTTTTATTAGTCCACTCTCGTTCAGGTGTTATTTTTTAGGGTAAGCAAAATGTTTTCCTTTTCTACTCCGCAGGAGTATACTTCTCGTCATCAGAGGAGTCCTCCGGACCTGAATTTAATAAGCTGCTTATTTCCCCTCCCTCATCCCTCTTTCTTGGTGATAATAATGATGCTCTTGGAAATTGATTAAAGTAAAACATGTCTGAGACCGACCACAATATGGCAAAATTCCTCAGCGCAGTACTGAGGACCTGGACATATCAGTTGTTTGCATTTGATTAAACTCATCTTCTATTTAAAGGTTGTGTTAAGGCACTAGTCCCCCCCCCCAACTCCTCACCCACTCTCTCTCATTTCTGCTTTCGAGGCAGGCCGAGGCAGAGAGATCACGGTGCTAAGTTGCTGTGAAATTGATTAGCGCCGACAAGTAATTACAGCTGTAGCCCCTGTCAGGTTAGTCAGGTCTCTGCTGACTGCAGGCAGGGAACGAGGAGTAGTCTAACTACCTGCAGCTCCTCTAGTAGCCACACTATCCTAGTGGTCATGCTATAGACATACAGGGCTGCACATTCTACATGCAAACAGCATTCATACAGTAACTTGCGAAAGTGTTCACCCCCTTGGCAATTGCCTTATGTTGTTGCCTTACAGGCTGGTAGTAAAATAGATTGTTTTGTGGGTTTGTATCGTTTGATTTACACAACATACCTACCACTTTGAAGAAATAAGACAAAAAAACAGAACTTGAGTGTGCATAACTATTCACCCCCCCCCCAAAGTCAGTACTTTGTAGAGCCACCTTTTGCAGCAATTACAGTTGCATGTCTCTTGGGGTATGTCTCTATAAGCTTGGCACATCTACCCACTGGGATTTTTGCCCCTTCTTCAAGGCTCCAGCCCCTTCAGCTCCAGCTCCTTCAAGTTGGATGGGTTCTGCTTGTGTACAGCAATCTTTAAGTCATACCACAGATTCTCAATTTGATTGAAGTCTGGGCTTTGACTAGGTCATTTCAAAAAATTTAAATATTTAAACCACTTGTTTTGCTTTTACAGTATGCTTAGGGTCATTGTCCTGCTGGAAGGTGAACCTCCGTCCCAGTCTCAAATCTCTGGCAGACTGAAACCGATTTCCCTCAACAATTTCCCAGTATTTAGCGGCATCCTTCAATTCTGACCAGTTTCCCAGTCCCTGCCGATACAGCATGATGCTGCCACCACGCTTCACTGTAGGGATGTTCTCGGGGTGATGAGAAGTGTTGGGTTTGCGCCAGACAGCGTTTTCCTTGATGGCCAAAAAGCTCAATTTTAGTCTCATCTGACCAGAGTACGTTCTTCCATATCTTTGGTGAGTCACCCACATGACTTTTGGCGAACACCAAATGTGTTTGCTTATTATTTTCTTTAAGCAATGGCTTTTTTCTGGCCACTCTTCTATATAGCCCAGCTCTGTGGAGTTTACTGCTTAAGTGGTCCTATGGACAGATACTCCAATCTCCGCTGTGGAGCTTCTTCAGGGTTATCTTTGGTCTCTTTGTTGCCTTTCTGATTAATGCCCTCCTTGCCTGGTCTGTGAGTTTTGGTGGGCAGCCCTCTCTTGGCGGGTTTGTTGTGGTGCCATATTCTTTCCATTTTTTAATAATGGATGTAATGGTGGTCTGTGGGATGTTCAAATTTTCAGATTTTTTTTATAACCCAATCCTGATCTGTACTTCTCCACCACTTTGTCCCAGATTTGTTTGGAGAGCTCCTTGGTCTTCATGGTGCCCCTTGCTTAGTGGTATTGCGGGCACTGGGGCCTTTCAGAACAGCTGTATATATACTGAGATCATGTGACTCTTAGATTGGACACAGGTGGACTTTATTTAACTAATTATGTGACGTCTGAAGGTAATTGGTTGCACCAGATCTTATTTAGAGGCTTCATTGAAAAGGGGCTATGCACGCGCCACACTTCCGTTTTTGTATTTTTTAGAAACAAGTAATTTTTTTCACTTCATCAAATTTTGTGTCTGTCCATTACATGAAATCCAAATAAAAATCCATTTAAATTACAGGTTGTAATGCAACAATATAGGAAAAACGCAAGGGGAATTAATATTTTTCCAAGGCACTGTAACTGGATTCATCAATGCTGAAAAGGATTTCAAAGGAGAAAGTATTTCAAAGCGTCCAGAAATGAGCTTTTCTCTTGCCTTTCCCAACCTTGTCTATAGTCTAGCATGCACTATATATACAAAAGTATGTGGACACGCATTCAAATTACTGGATTCCGCTATTTCAGCCACAGCCGTTGCTAACAGGTTTATAATATTGAGTACACAGCCATGCAATCTCCTTAGACAAACATTGGCAGTAGAATAGCCCGAACTGAAGAGCTCAGTGACTTTCAATCTGGCACCGTCATAGTATGCCACCTTTCCAACAAGTCAGTTCGTCAAGTTTCTGCCCTGCTAGAGCTGCCCCGGGGTCAACTGTAAGTGCTGTTATTGTGAAGTGGAAACGTCTAGGCGCAACAACGGTTCAGCCGCAAAGTGGTAGGCCACATATGGTCCCAGAATGGTACCACCAAGTGCTGAAGCGTGTAGTTTGTAAAAATCGTCTGTCCTCGGTTGCAACACTCACTACTGAGTTCCAAACGGCCTCTGGAAGCAACGTCTGCACAAGAACTGTTCGTCGGGAGCTTCATGAAATGCGTTTCCATGGCCGAGCAGCTGCACTCAAGCCTAAGATTACCATGCGCAATTTCAAGCGTCGGCTGGAGTGGTGTAAAGCTTGCCGGACTCTGGAGCAGTGGAAAAGCGTTCTCTGGAGTGATGAATCGCGCTTCACCATCTGTCAGTCTGACGGACAAATCTGGGTTTGGCAGATGCCATGAGAACGCTACCTGCCCGACTGCATAGTGCCAACTGTAAAGTTTGGTGGAGGAGGAATAATGGTCTGGGGCTATTTTTCATGGTTCGGGCGAGGTTCCTGAGTTCCAGTGAAGGGAAATCTTATCGCTACAGCATACAGCAACATTAGGGCTGACTCCGGCAAAAAAAAAAAATCAATGTTGGTCTACCAAAATTTGTCTGTTCTTTCGACCAATCGATTGGTCCAAAAAAAACATTTTTTTTTCCCATATATAGACAAAACATGTTTATTTTTTATTTTTTATAAAATCAACTATATGCATTGAGCTTGTCTGATGCTTTAAGCTTACGGTTTGATGAAATTAGACAAATGCCCCGAGGGCGCCAGAGTTACCGATAACAAGAAGAAAAAAACCTGAACCTGACCCAACTGTTCTCCTCCCACTCCTGCTGGCTTTCACAGGTTCTGCCATGACTCTCTTGAAGTAGCCGGTAATTGGCTAAAGGAGTCGGCGGAGACCTTTCTCATGTGTAATGCCAATTTATCTTACCATTTCTACCCATCTGCATGCCTTTTATGGTTTTCACATGCACATTTTTGTGAAAGTTTCAATTATAATGTTTTCATGTCTGAACCATTGTCATGTGGTTAATCAAAATTCTACCCAAATCTAATTGAAAATAATACAAACATAAAAAGTAACTTATTTTGCCTTTGCCAACTATGTAAAAATAGCCTACACAAAGCCAACAAATAAAAACATTGCAGTTAGAAAATATCCTGATTTTAAAAATGTAATATGCTGTAAATCACATTGGCTACACACTGTGAATGAACTTGACACATTGTATCAACTATTAATAACTTATGTGGGTCCAGCCCAATGCTTGTGCTAGCGAACTTGCAACATTGTATATTCTGGGCCCTCTGTTTCCCATGCCAGTGAGCTCGGGACAGACACAGCTGTAGGATTTGCACAAGGGATAAGAAGCCGTGCTTGACTTGGGCAGGAGCTCACTGGAGCACTGGAGTCCTAGCACCTCAAATGTTCTACTGCTTGAACTCATTAAGAAAACCAGAAATAGTATCAGATCCCCAAATGGGCACATTTATATGCCTACATTCCCTTACTCAACATTGACAGAAGTTCTCCAAATAAAATACAATGACTAAGTTGACAAAACTCATAAATCTAATGAAATAAAACAAAGCTTGTTTCTCACAAATGTAGCATAGGTTGTGCACTCTGCAAACAACGTGTCCAGTCCGACAATGACAAGGGGAAGACTGGAATAATAATATTGAATGCTTTAACAGAAATTACCGTAACCAAAGTAACAAACATTGTAGATTAATTTCTTATTTATAACAGTATATGTACTACTGGTGATATAGGTAATGGGAAATTGATATACGCCAACAAAAACGCAAACAATTCATACAATGAATGTGCACAAATTGGCGGGAGTGTGCGCGTTCAGCAGAGAGAAGTGCATTGTGCGTCTGGGCACATGGTCAATCCATGGCCATGCAGCATTTACGGTGATACGGCCTCAGCAGAATTCAGGGCATTCATGCTTCACGGAGCAGTGCAGATCTGTTGTCAAGGAAGTGAGTTTGTTATTTCTACAGGATGTTCCGCCCCCGCCTACCGTCAACCAATCATGTCAATGTGGAGCTGTACAGAGCCCTTCGCATTGTTAAACATTTGGTTCCAGTCGTTAGAACGAGCCTGTTCTCCTCAGTTAAAGTGCCACCGACCGACCTCCTGTGCTATCTATTTGTTACTGCTTGACTGAAATAATCTCGGTCGAACAACAGCCTAATGACCAAACAATCCACCAGTTGACTAATTGGGGTCAGCCCTAAATTACATTCTAGATTATTCTGTTCTTCCAACTTGGTGGCAACAGTTTGGGGAAGGGCCCAAGCCCCCGTGAACAAAGTTTGGTCCATACGGAAATGGTTTGCTGTGAGCGGTATAGAAGAACTTGCACAGAGCCCTGACCTCAACCCCATCAAACACCTTTGGGATGAATTGGAATGCCGACGGCGAGCCAGGCCTAATCGCCCAACATCAGTGACTGACCTCACTAATGCTCTTATGGCTGAATGGACGCAAGTTCCTGCAGCAATGTTACAACATCTAGTGACAAGCCTTCCCAGAAGATTGGAGGCTGTTATAGTACAAAGGGGGACCAACTCCATATTAATGCCCATGATTTTGGAATGACATGTTTGATGTCAGGTGTTCACATACTTTTGGTCATGTAGTTTACCTTTCATCCAATTTTAAGTGTTGGTGGATGGTTTCAATGCTTTTTGGATATTTTTGCTCCTCTCTCTCTCTCCCTGCTTCCTGTCTTCCTCCCCTTACCTGCTCCAGCCTCATTAAGAGAATGGAGCTATTGCTCAGACATCCATTGCCTCAGCCTCTGTGTGTAGGAGGGTTGTGTGCTGTGGGATTGATGGGAGCTGGGTAGGGATCGGTCCTATTGCCCAGCATCATCTCCCAGCCAACCACTGGAGTCTTATTGATCCTTGTGATGGCTTAAAGTGTGTACGGTTGTGTGTAGGTGGTTGCCTGTATTTCTGGGATTCTATTACCTAGGGTAGGATCAAAATAGAGAAATGCCATTTGATTTCTGAAAAGCCTAAATGTTAATCTGTGCAACTATCAAAAGTGAAAATCAGCATCTCTCCCTGTTCAAGTTTTATCACCTACTCTTACACCACACAAGTAAGCTGATTCGGTAAGCCCTCTGGTGTACGGAGGGCTACAGTAAGCTCAGGGAAAGTGCTGACAAAGAAGTAACTTTAATTCTTTGCATTCCACCAGAGGAAAAGCATGGAGCCAGCATTTGTTCCATTTTGCTGTTGTCATATTAACACCTGTACTGGACCAGGATGTGGAATGGAGAAGAGACTGAAAATCGGTCCTCATTACTTTCTCCTTGGTGGTTGGTTGTCAGGCCTCATACCTTGATTAAGTCGTCCAGGCTTCCTTTGAAAAAGTTTTTCTCCACTCCAATTATTTTCAGAGTAATGAGGACAGACTAGCTGGTAGGTTTGCCAGTCCCCTTGTCCCTAGGGTTCGCTATACATTAGCATATACAGACATTTTTTTTATCCACTTGGTCTGATGCAGTAGCCTATATGAGAGGACCGTCTCAGAACAGGCAGGAGTTTTGTTCTGAAAGCTGCACCAGCTATATCCCCAGATGTCTTTTTAAACATTGTTTCAATCATGGGTAGGTCTATTGTTTTACATCTAAATAGGCTAGAGTTGCAAATGCTTACATGTCCCAAAATAGTTTAGTCTTTGATATTAGCATACTAAAGATATTTTTACGTCATAAATTAGCCTAGCTTGAATGTGTCTTGATATGATTTATTTAAAGAAATGGAGCCCTTCAATGTTGTAATGCTTTCAAATTAAAGTCAACTGACAGGCGTCAGTATTTTGAATCTGAATGTCAAGCACACAGTACTGCCCTCTGGATCCACATTTGAAGAGCAGTTTGTTTTCATCACAAACCTCTTTAAAAGATCCTGTTTGTTTGCTCATATATAGAGCACGGATTAATATTCCTGTTGGATGCCCTTGTGTATGACTACTAGAGCACACTGACTGCTGCTGTGTGCATGCCAGCAATATGCCTCCCTCTCTGATGCCAGAATATCCCTTGAAAATAGATTTAGTCCTGAGGGGGAGGCTGATGTCTATTGGTGCAATTATATCCAGTAAAGAATGCCAACTGTCATGTTCTCCACCTGGGCTGACAGCAGGGTGAGAGCTAACATGCACATCACGGTTCTGTTGCAGTTCTTCTCAGGTGTCAAGTCGTCATGGTTAGGCGTTATGCACCACATGATAGAAGCCTCTTCTCCTCGGTCCGGTTGCATGGCTCATGATGATTAATGTGGCCGTTGTGTTTTGACAGCCATACGTTATTGGCATATGGACAGCTTTGTTAAGATGGATAACTATGCAGGTGTGCATGCGAGCAGAAGCAGCAGAGCAGACCCCCTGGCTCTTAACTCTTAAATCAATTGATATGTGTGTTGACTTGATCAATAAAGAGATTGGATTTGGAAAGGTTGACAAATAACACTTGAATATTATTTCTTTAATTATGTTTTTATCTGTGTGTGTGTGTGTGTGTGTGTAACAGGACATGGTTAAACGTGGTGAGATTCTGGATGATGTGATGGAGGATGAGTTCTACCTACGGAGGCTGGATGCTGGGCTGTTTGTCCTCCAGTTGCTCTGTTATATCATGGTGGAGATCAGCAACTCAGGGATATCCCAGGTAGGGCCATGGGCTGATTTACATTAAATATGAAAAATACCTACTGTATGCACAGTATATATGAAGATTCGGCTACTTGTATTTGGTACCTTATAGGTACACTACACAACCAAAAGTATGTGGACACCTGCTCATCGAACATCTCATTGCTAAATCATGGGCAGTAATATGAAGTTGGTCCCCCCTTTGCTGCTATAACAGCCTCCATTCCTCTGGGAAGGCTTTCCACTAGATGTTGGAACATTGCTGCAGGAACTTGCTTCCATTCAGCCACAAGCATTAGTGAGGTCGGGCACTGATGTTAGGCGATTAGGCCTGGCTCGCAGTCGGTGTTCCAATTCATCCCAAAGGTGTTCGATAGGGTTGAGGTCAGGGCTCTGTGCAGGCCAGTGAAGTTATTCCACACCGATCTCAGCAAACCATTTCTGTATGGACCTCGCTTTGTGCACGGGGGCATTGTAATGCTGAAACAGAATTGTCTAGAATGTTGTATGCTGTAGCGTTAAGATTTCCCTTCACTTGAACTAAGGGGCCGAACAATGAACAGCCCCAGAACATTTTTCCTCCTCCACCAAACTTTACAGTTTGCGCTATGCATTCGGGCAGGTAGCTTTCTCCTGGCATCTGCCAAACCCAGATTTATTCGTCGTACTGCCAGATGGTGAAGTGTGATTCATCACGCCAGAGAACTTGTTTCCAATGACGTCAAGCTTTACATCACTCCAGCCGATGCTTGACATTGCATTTGGCGATTTTTAGGCTTGTGTGCGGCTGCTCTGCCATGGAAACCCATTTCATGAGGGTCCAGCCTAACGGTTCTTGTGCTGACGTTGCTTCCAGAGGCAGTTTTGAAAACTGTAGTAAGTGTTGCAACCAAGGACAGACAATTTTTACAAGCTACGCGATTCAGCGGCCCGTTCTGTGTGGCCTTCCGCTTCGTGGCTGAGCCGTTGTTGACCCTAGACATTTCCACTTCACAATAACAGCACTTACAGTTGACCAGGGCAGCTCTAGCAGGGCAGACATTTTATGAACTGACTTTTTGCAAAGGTGGTATACTATGATGGTACCACCTCATAGGATGTACAAATGTTTATGGAGATTGCATGTCTGTGTGCTCGATTTTATACACCTGTCAGCAACAAGTGTGGTTGAAATAGCCAAATCCACTAATTTGAAGTTGTCAAGACACTATCTTTTTAGCTTAACTTCTGAGTGATATAGTAACTGTACAATGTCACAGAGGCAAAGTGTACAGTATGCTAGCATTATTAGTGATTCAGTCATGACCCTTTGTCTTTTCTCCTCTCAGCTGCAGCAGAGGGTGCATCAGATCCTGAACCTGAGGGGAGGCTCTGTCAAAGTGGTGCGGCACATCATGAGAGGTGAGGGTCCACGTCACACCCTGCTAGAGGCAGAGAGACTAGCACTGAGATGGATCTACTCCGAAGCCATACAACACCTAGCCTATTTACCAGCCTCACCTGCTTCCTTCTTTACCTAAAAGGCATAAATACATGTGTACTATCTGTTTTTAGTTTATATATTAATGTGATTGTATTTTGAGTTATTTATTAACCTCTGTCATTGTCAACTAAGACCAGGAAGCTGTGGACGGTATGGCTCTCAGCCCTGATGACATGTAGTGATGTAAATGGAGACATCCATCATGTCACAGCTTGGACAGGGTAGCGAGTCTCATGTTGATGTGCAGCACTAGCCCCATGTCCCCTGTCTCCCTCGAAAGCCAACAGTTACTACTTACTTACATTCATGCTCAGCTGCCCTCGTCTGTGTCGTCGTCTGTGAGACTGACACTGTGTGGGTGCCCATTAGAGTGGGAAGCTCCTCCCTGATCTTCCCCATTTAAAAGGCTGACTCCTGCATTGGACATGGCTTAGGCAGCATGAACAGGTTAAATACATTCAGAGAGAATGTCAATGGCTCTGAACTTGACCCCGATCTTTTAGAATGAAAGTGAAGGCTGTCTAGAGTGGACCGCTGATGAATTTGAGATGACCAAATGTAGAGATTTTTTTTTTTGCTGCCTATTATCACACCTGTTCTATGGATAATATGGAGCTTGAGAATAAATTGTTTACTAGATTATTACTTCTGTTGAATGATACACGAGGTATATTACATTCTGTCTGCTCCAGATGATATAGGTTGTCTGTCCAGGCCTCTACACTCCAGCAGCCTCAGTGGTCTGGCCAGGCCGGGTGAAATGACCTTAATGTCTGATGGGCTCGCACCAGATGGGGACTCTTGGCCCTCAGCTCAGAGTGGGAGGTTCTGTGGAACCAAGGTATCAATGAAACTGTGTTGGGGAATTAATAATATAATGTAGCTTTCTAACCTAGCTCTGATCGACAGCTGCTCAGTAAAAGGGCCCAACCTGTGAAGTCACGTGTGGTGGACGATGCCATCCAGAAGCATGATGATCCCGTGTGTGTGTGTGACTGCCATACCCTCTCAACCGGTGCAGTCAAAGGTTTTGAAGTCTTGCATAAGACTACAACCTATAGATTGAAGGTGTTATTCTTGGGAGAAATTAAGCATTGCAGTTCTTCGGAGTGTCTTGACAAGCACGGCCTCAGTCTGCACTCCCTGTTATCTTCAGCTCATAGCCTCATCGGTGACACATCAGAGTTGACAGGTGAAGTGTCAGGAGTGGTCCATTTCAAAGGTTTCTCCATTCTGTAAGTTTGCAGGCTGAGATCCTTAATGATTAACCTACTTGTCGACAGTGAGACTGGCTTGAAAATTAAGTGCAACATTTGCGATCGAGCAGGAAGCCCTAGTCGGTGACCCAGCAAATGGTAGCAGCGTTTGTCACGCCATATTCCCCTCAGCCTGGTCGCCACAGTGACAGGAAGAGCGCCTTAGAATGCCAGCCCATGATTTTGGAGAGTGGGCCTGTCTTCTTAAGGCTAATTCTAGGGGATATTGAGATTGTGCGGGTCATTTGTGGAACCCTGCTGGCTCACACATATTCGGGGCTGAATGAGCAGGGTATGATGTAGAATCTAGGACTTCAAGAAAATATTTGGAGTCTTGTTTTTTGTTAGTGCTTAATACCACTGTGTATAGTTTTACTATCAGTCATCATGAATATGAGATTCAGAGCGCTGCTCTGTGTTAGAAAGTGTGAGTCTCTTGAATTTCTGCTCATGGTCATGGTTTCTGAATCTCATGAGGAGATGAATCCTCTGTGTGAACTCCTTATGATTCACCCCAGCAGTCTATTGAAGCCATGTTTTTCCCCTTGCCTCAGGCCATTGTCAGAAACTCTTTTATTCTGTGGCATTTAAAAGAGAAACTTTGTTTTTGATCTCCTCTCTCAAGGGTCCACAGGCTTTACTGGTAATCCTGCAAGAGGGGCTACCTGCGCTGGGCTTCTGACAGCACACCCCTCCACATTAGACTCACAAATAGACTGCTGCTTTCAGAGGCTACGCCTGTGTGTCTGCCTGGCGTTCCACAGCGAGTTTGCCTCCGTTAAAGAAGAGTCTAGTGTGAGTTGGCAGGGAATATAGGCTGAAGTATGTACGCTTGAGAGACGAGGTGCAAGTCAGGGGATATAGGAGTAAACGTACTGCACTGCTAGAGTACAACACTGGATCTACGGGCTAGAACATAGGGTTGGAGATTCACTTTTAGAAAAATGTATATCCTAGATTTTTAGGTTGCAGACTGCAGCCTTTTCTAGATCTCTCCTTTTTTGTATTCTGGCCTCGGCACTAAGCCATGGGTTATTTAACATGCGTATGGGGAAACTGGGTGTGTTCAGTGTTCATGCATGTATTCTTGTGTGGGCGTGAGAGAGAGGAAAAGAGCGGTTATGTCATTGTCATTCAGGAACATCCTCCTAGCTTTCAATTCCCATTCCTTTGATTTGTGTGGATTACAGGAACCATGCCCATGGAGTGGTTTGATTCAAAAGAAGACTGCGTGAAGAGCTCATAGTCTGCCAAACTAAACTTGGGGATTTGTCTTTTTTCAGAGTATGCTGAAAACATCGGGGACGGGAAGAGTGAGGAGTTCAAAGAGAGTGAGCAGAAGAGGATTATGGACCTGCTGGAGAACTTCTAACCCTAACCAATCCCTGGGAGGAGTACCTGACCAGAACAGAGGGTCTCCACACACTCAGACAGAAGATACCAGTGTCCAGCAGGTGCAGAGAAGCTGTATTGACTGCGCTCTCTGTGTGCTGGACTATAGTGACTCAAAATATAATAACAAAGATGTGCAATCTTAAACTGCAACTCTTTCAGACTCACATGTTTGTGTTGTTTGATTTGTGTATTTTGTAATAAAATCCCATCCGGTTAAGATTGTTTTTCTGATTTTAAACCCCCATTTACACCTCATTTCCATTCTTCTTTTGAGATAGAAATGCTTAAGGAATTAAATAAATTGCTGTCACATTGTTTTCTGTGCAGGTGAATTATGTGTAATTATTTCCCACTTTGTTGCTGTTGGCAGGGTTGTGTTAGCTGTAAGAGAGATTGAGGGAAGACTGTGTAGGCCAAGGGCATGATGTCTATGCTTCTTTTAGGTTGTGCGTCAACTACTCAGGCCTTTTGTCATCAAGACTAGAATGGTATTTATATCTCAAGCATACATATTTAATGGGAGGATGTCTGAATATACAGTATGCCTCCTCTACACAGAAGGACTGCCGCAGTTGGGTTGTGAAATCACAGCGTGACACCCTACAGGTAGTGGTAATGTGGTCTGATGCCTGGGATTCCCTGGATGACATAAAGATGCTAGTATCATACTACACCATGTCTGTTCAGATGACTTCCTTGGCAATCCCAATGGGGCGGGTAGGCCTTATTCGCAGATCTTAGTTGAAACTGAAATGTGCTTGGAAAGCAGACTCTGTGATATGGGCTATGGTTTATTCATGAGCAATGGAGTTAGTGAGAATCCTTGTGTTGTCAACTTCTGATAAACTGTTGCCACAGATTTTTTTTTAAATGACGCTGGAAGAAATGGCAGCAGTTTTACGGGCGCCCAACCAATTGTGCTATTATGTTTATTTTCGCGTTATTTGTTAATTATTTTGTACATAATGTTTCTGCAACCGTATTTTACGGCAAAGAGCTTCTGGATATCAGGACAGTTATCACTCACCTCGGATTAGACTAAGATTTTTTCTTCAACAAGCAGGACATTCTCCGAACACCCGACAAGGCCAACATCCCAGTTATTTGCAAGCGGAAGAGAAACAGAGGACACAGCGCGTGGTGCCAGGTTAGGATCCGCAGAATGCGAGTGGGAAAGCTGCTGTTGCCGTCAATATTACTTGCCATCGTGCAATTATTGGGCAATAAATTAGATGAGATACAATCTGTAATATCTTATGTTTCACGGAATCGTGGCTGAATGATGACATGGATATTCAGCTAGTGGGATATACGCTGCACCGGCAAGATAGAACAGCACACTGCGGGGAGTCTGTGCATATTTGTAAACAGCTGGTGCACGAAATCTAAGGAAGTCTAGATTTTGCTCGCCTGAAGTAGAATATCTTGTGAGAAAATGCAGACCACATTACCTGCCTAGAGAGTTTGCAGCTATACTTTTTGTGGATGTTTATTTACCACCGCAGACGGATGCTGGCACTAAGACCGCACTCAGCTGTGTAAGGAAATAAGCAAACAGGAAACCGCTCACCCAGAGGTGGCGCTCTTAGTGGCTGGAGACTTCAATGCAGGGAAATTTAAATAAGTTCTGCCTATTTTCTATCAACATGTTGAATGTGCAAAGAAAAATTGTCGATCACCTGTACTCCACACACAGAGACGCGTACAAAGCTCTCCCTTGCCCTCCATTTGGTAAATCCGACCACAATTCTATCCTCCTGATTCCTGCTTACAAGCAATAATTAAAGCAGAAAGCACCAATGACTCAGTCTATAAAAAAGTGGTCAGATGAATCAGATGCTAAACTACTGTTTTGCTATCACAGACATATTCCGGGATTCTTCCGATGGCATTGAGGAGTACACCACATCAGTAACTGGCTTTATCAATAAGTGCATTGAGGACGTCGTCCCCACAGTGACTGTACGTACATAGCCCAACCAGAAGTCATGGATTACAGGCAACACTTGCACTGAGCTGAAGGGTAGAGCTTCCGCTTTCAAGGTGCGGGACTCTAACCTGGAAGCTTATAAGAAATCCCGCAATGCCCTCTGACGAACCATCAAACAGGCAAAGCGTCAATACAGGACTAAGATTGAATTGTACTACACCGGCTCTGACGCTCGTCTTATGTGGCAGGGCTTGCAAACTATTAGACTACAAAGTGAAGCACAGCCACGAGCCTACCAGACGAGCTAAATCACTTCTATGCTCGCTTCGAGGCAAGCAACACTGAGGCATGCATGAGAGCATCAGCTGTTCTGGACGACTGTGTGATCACACTCTCCGTAGCCGACGTAAGACCTTTAAACAGGTCAACATTCACAAGGCTGCGTGGCCAGACGGATTACCAGGACGTGTGCTCCGGGCATGTGCTGACCAACCGGCAGGTGTCTTCACTGACATTTTCAACATGTTCCTGATTGAGTCTGTAATACCAACATGTTTCAAGCAGACCACCATAGTCCCTGTGCCCAAGAACACGAAGGCAACCTGCCTAAATGACTACAGACCCGTAGCACTCACGTCCGTATCCATGAAGTGTTTTGAAAGGCTGGTAAGGGCTCACATCAACACCATTATCCCAAAAACCCTAGACCCACTCCAATTTGCATACCACCCAAACAGATCCAAAGATTATGCAATCTCTATTGCACTCCACACTGCCCTTTCCCACCTGGACAAAAGGAACACCTATGTGAGAATGCTATTCATTGATCAAAGCTCAGCATTCAACGTACCCTCAAAGCTCATCACTAAGCTAAGGATCCTGGGACTAAACACCTCCCTCTGCAACTGGATCCTGGACTTCCTGACGCGCCGCCCCCAGGTGGTGAGGGTAGGTAGCAACACATCTGCCACGCTGATCCTCAACACTGGAGCGCCCCAGGGGTGCGTGCTCAGTCCCCTCCTGTACTCCCTGTTCACCCACGACTGCATGGCCAGGCACGACTCCAACACCATTCAGTTTGCCGACGACACAACAGTGGTAGGCCTGATCACCGACAATGATGAGAGCCTACAGGAAAGAGGCCAGAGACCTGGTTGGGTGGTGCCAGGATAACAACCTATCCCTCAACGTAACCAAGACTAAGGAGATGATTGTGGACTACAGGAAAAGGAGAACCGAGCACGCCCCCATTCTCATCGACGGGGTTGTAGTGGAGCAGGTTGAGGAGCTTCAAGTTCCTTGGTGTCCACATCACCAACAAACTAGAATGGTCCAAACACACCAAGACAGTCGTGAAGAGGGCACGACAAAGCCTATTCCCCCTCAGGAAACTAAAACGATTTGGCATGGGTCCCGAGATCCTCAAACGGTTCTATAGCTGCACCATCGAGAGCATCCTGACTGGTTACATCACTACCTGGTACAGCATTTGCTCAGCCTCTGACCGTAAGGCACTACAGAGGGTAGTGCGTACTGCCCAGTACATCACTAAGCTGCCTGCCATCCAGGACTTCTTCACCAGGCGGTGTCAGAGGAAGGCCCTAAAAATTGTCAAAGACCCCGGCCACCGCATTCATAGACTGCTCTCTCTACTACCGCATGGCAAGTGGTACCGGAGGGCCAAGTCTAGGACAAAAAGGCTTCTCAACAGTTTTGGTCCTTGGTCCCAAGCCATAAAACTCCTGAACAGGTAATCAAATGGCTACCCGGACTATTGCATTGTGTGCCCCTCACCCCTCTTTTACGCTGCTGCTACTCTCTGTATCATATATGCATAGTCACTTTAACTATACATTCATGTACATACTACCTCAATTGCCCCGACCAACCAGTGTCCCTGCACATTGGGTAACTGGGTTATCTGCATTGTGAACTGTTGGCCACTAACCTTTTTTATTTTTTATTTTACCTTTATTTAACTAGGCAAGTCAGTTAAGAACAAATTCTTATTTTCAATGATGGCCTAGGAACAGTGGGTTAACTGCCTGTTCAGAACCTCTGGTGAACTGTTTGCCAACTGTGGCAATAAATATTATTGTTGCCAAAGGATTGCCTCAGTTTCACCAGTAGTGGCGAGCATTTGCAAACTTCTGTGAACATTCTGGTATACTATTTAGTTTCCATCAAATTTGCCACAAACTGGCAGAAAGTTTGTTGAAAAACAACATTTTTGTAAGGGATAACAGTTCTTTACAGGTTACACATCCCTCCCATTAGACCCCTCTCAGACCACTCCCAGTCCTATCAAAATTCTTGTTTGAGAAATTGCATTTAGCTAAGAAGCTATTTTTACTTATTTTTGACCATTTTAATTGAAAACAATCACAGTAAGGTACTTAGTTGTTTACCAGAAATCATTTGATGTTGAGATCAAACCAGATGCCTTGGAACTTTAAATAGTGCAGCTTTCTGTGCCATGCCTTTGTTTTACTCTTGTTTATGTTTATGCCTCATGGTCCTGTTGCCACTTTGCTCACCGCAGATGTTGACATAATTCAATATTCAGTTGTTTTAGAAATGGAATGCTTCATTTTGCTCGCAGACGTTCAGTCTAAACGGTTTATCATAAGAGTCCTAAACTTGTACGGATACGCACAGCAGTGTTCTAGAATATTGGACCGTTGGCTTTCATACTTTTCGAATTCTCAGCGCAGCTCAAGCAATTTCTCCAACTGTCAACACATTCAAATGATTAGAGGACTGGAGTACCGGAGACGCGTTGGTTGGAAATTGTGGGGAGGTGAGCGTTCATGCTGTGTGTCCCGGTGGATGGTGATCTCCCTGGTAACTAGGATCGTAAAGTAGTTTCAATGAATCCTGCATTTTATTGTGTTTGTGTGTTTGTATGTGTGATGCATTAGAGGAGACCATATGCCTTCAAGCGTGTCATGAAGGAGTGCATTTTTATTGATGCTCTGCCACAGCATCAAACTTAACATGCAAATGAGTGCGAGCCACCGGCCCAGGCTCGAGCAGAGGCTAAATGACATCATCACCATAGCAATGCTTATTGAGAACATGTGGGAGCAATCTTGCCATGCCAATCACTCATGTCTCACGTTGCAGTGGCGTCGTCGCGGCAGGGATGAGGCAAAGGAGGCCGTTCTCCAACAGCGTAACAGCTGCTCTGCAAGCTGGCCTCTAATATCGCTTATAAGGAGAGAATTGTTATTTGCATATTGTATTGGCAGGAAGGTACCCCACGCATCTCTTATCAGTGATTATGACACCACCATGTTAACAGTGGTTGTACAGCAATTTCACAGCTGAGAGGAAGTAGAATAATTGTATTTTCCAAGTGATTGAATTGAACACCGTGTGCTGGGATTTTTCTCCCTGGTTCCTTGCAGTGTACAAGGTGTAAGTGGGAAGACAAACTGCAATTTCAATGTTATTGAATAATTGGTTTCTGGTGGAAGATTTAATATCAGGCCCTTAGCTCCTTTACCATGAAGGTTGTAATGATATATCTCATGCAGAGGTCACTGTGAATTAACATTATTAACCACATGATCTTCCTAATTGTGCTCTTCAATTCTGAAAATGTTTGCTCTAGCCTGTTTTCCTTGAACAGCCCATAAAACAAAATAGATGTAACTTATCATCACATTTATCCATCTCTAAACACAAGACATTTAAGTTAGTAAATATGAGAGTACATGTGTGGCTGCAACCGAGTGAATTATTAATTATGTGGTTATTAATTCTGTGAAGAAGATAATTGTGATTTATGACAGAAGTCCTCAAATCCAAATTCTATTCCCGATGGATTGTGCTACAGTGCCTTCAGAAAGTATTCACACCCCTTGACTTTTTCCACATTTTGTTGTGTTACAGCCTGAATATATTTTGGGGTCACTGGCCTACACACAATACCCCATAATGTCAAAGTGGAATTATGTTTTTCGACAATTTTACAAATTAATAAAAAAGTGAGAAGCTGACATGTCTTGAGTCAAGTATTCAATAATTTTGTTTAGGCAAGCCTAAATAAGTTCAGAGTAAAAATGTGCTTAACAAGTCATAGAATAAGTTGCATGGACCTATGTGAAGTAATAGTGGTTAATGTTATTTTTGAATGACTACCTCATCTCTGTACCCCACACATACAATTATCTGTAAGGTACCTCAGTCGAGCAGTGAATTTCAAACACAGATTCAACCACAAAGACCAGGGAGGTTTTCCATTGCCTCGCAAAGAAGAGCACCTATTATATTAATTACACGTTGGATGGTGTATCAATACATCCAGTCACTACAAAGATACAGGTGTCCTTCCTAACTCAGTTGCCGGAGAGGAAGGAAACCATTTAGGGATTTCACCATGAAGCCAATGGTGACATAAAACAGTTAGTCTAATGACTGTGATTGGAGAACTTAAACTACACTAACCTAATTCACTGAGCAAAAAGAAGGAAACCTGAACAGAATTAAAATATTCCAAAACATGCATCCCATTTCCAACCAGGCACTATATTAATACTGCAAAATATGTGGCAATGCAATAAGCTTTTTCTCCTGAATACAAAATCTAATGTTTGGGGCAAAATCCAATACAACACATTACTGAGTACCTCTCTCCTCCTCTTTTTTTTACTTGAAAATGTATGGCAAGACCTGAAAATGGTTGTCTAGCAATGACCAACAACCAATTTGACAAAGCTTGAAGAATTCTGAAAAGAATAATGGGCAAATTTTGAACAATCCAGGTGTGGAAAACGGCTGTAATCGCTGCCAAAGGTGCTTCTACAAAGTATTGACTCAGGGGTGTGAATACTTTATGTACATGAGATATTTCTGTATTTAATTGTCAATCAATTTGCAAAATAATCCAAAAAGCATGTTTCCACTTTGTAATTATGGGTATTGTGTGTAGATGGCTGAGGGAAAACATGATTTTTAATCAATTTTGAATTCGGGCTGTAACACAACAAAATGTGGAATAAGTCAAGGGGTATTAATACTTTGTTAAGGCACTGTATATCCCACAGTCTGTCCACTGTATGTGTTGTGTGCAACTGTGCATCCAGGGCGAAGAGCGCATCCTGTCAGTTTGGCACCGTCCAAGGGGCTGATTGTGCAGTGCTGTGTCCTTGGTCCCTGAAATGGCTGTGATGTGTCTGTGTGCTTTTACGACCAGACCGGAGACAATATCCTATGTTAGGCTTTACGATCAGGAGAATATTTTCCCCCAAAGCTATGAATTGTCCTCAATATACCTCTTTCTCAAATTCTATCTTAACTGTCACGTGGAGCTGAATATATTAACTGTGCATTGGACACTTAGCCAATAAAGAAAACTCCAGTTATTGGAATCCTGATTAGCAACATGTGACTGATGTAGGCAAAGACATTCATAAATTCTCCACCTGTTGATGTCCTACCAGGGTTAATTGAACATGTTAATGTATGTGTTGCATCAGTTGTCTTAGTTTGTTTTTGTTTTTGTATGCTATAAATGCAGACAGATAGATATAGTTTGTCAAATATGGATGGTCCTACAGCTTTAAGAATGACCGTCTTGTAAAAGTTTAATGAACAAATAACCTGCTAAGATCATTCCGCCTAATTGATATTCCCCATTGCAAGGCACTCACTCCCCTTTCTGTGTGTGAGGAGAAATCTCCCTCCGCCGCATCCAGAGCCGAACGAGCTGAAGCGAGGTATCAATCAGCGATTTGCACTAGAGGGTGGCTGCACCATCAAACCGCTTCATATCTGCGATCTGCGGTTTTGTTTAAAATCCGGGTCTATCTATACAACACGTTGCCTGGATTTTATCTTGTAAACTTAGTACACCTAATGTGAGAGAGTGGCAAAGAATACGGAATCTCAAATAAAAGAGATGGGAGCCTTTGGGGTAATAGTAGGGACTTTACATTACATGGGACTCTACATCCAACTTAGTGCCTCCACAAGGCAAGGTGGACATGCAGAGGTAGAGAACCACATCTCCGGGAACGGTACGTTTCTGTCCTAATGTTTTATTCGGTTAAATTCTAATGATATTAGTGTGTAACATGCGGAAAGGAACAATTGACAGTAAACACCAGGAAGATACTGCGGTTATAGGGGGAGAGTAGCCTCCGATCAGGGCGGAGGCTACTGATGCAAAGGTGTTTTTCTTTATAAAGGGAACACCTGAGGTAGAAGGATGAGGGATTTATTTTGCACATTAATATTACCGGTAGTCAAGCGCCGGCAGTTAATTCATGTTCTATATGCACTGTTATTTAACTTTTTTTATTTGTTTATGTACACATTTGTAGATACAGTTTTTTCTGTGAAATAAAAGTTCATACTTAGCACACTGACAATCCTATTTACGTCATAGCAGGACAATAGAAGGGGCAGAAATATTATGATGAAAATACCTCGTGAGGGTGCAACTCTCCACATTGCTGAATGACATATTGTTATTGAAAATGTAATGTTCATCTCAATCAACTGTATTTATCCAAATATATGTGTGTGGAAGCTATCTATTTCTTTCAACTAAACTATGTCTGCTGGGTTGCTTTTATTTTGGCCTCATAATTGTATAGTTACAACAATGTAATGATCAGCTTCTGAAAATTAACCGTTGAAAGAAGGAAAGAATTGAATACATCAAGCCTATATTCTGACACAATACTCATCTTTTTCAGAATGTAGTGGATAACAAGTGCCATTTAAGCTGTGGGTAGTCCAATAATAGGCTACAATGGTCAAAATTATGTTACTAACTGGAGGATTCAAACATCTCTCTCTTATGATGCACCAACATTCTCTCTGGCTTCCTGCAGTCTATTTTACAGTTAGTTGCATCACTCAGATAAACATGTATTGTCTGGGTTCATCATCATCTGTTTGAGATTCCAGCTGCTTGGTTGTCAGCTCAGCAGATGTGTGGGCAGAAGTTTGGCATGTGTAGAAAAATGGACTGTCGAGAAGAGAAGATTGCATGTGAGGCTAAGTGCCTCCATGCCCTTGAGCAAGATACTGATGATACCCCGGAACAGTGGGGTAAAAGTGTAACATCAGATTCTTACTTCTGCCAGCACTATTTCTAACGTCACTATTATGCCCACTGGTATTACTAGCAGATACTAGTATGATAACATGCATGGTATCATTTCTATGGTTGGGTTGTGTGAAGTATAGTGTGGTGTTGGGTGGTGTGATCAGGGACGGAAGTGAGATCTCTCTGATGACTCATTAACTTTTAATTTAAGGAAAAGCAGAGGAGGAAAACTGCAGAGGAGGAACATTGCCTCACCAGGGCTCGTTAGTCCACCATGGAAAAGCTTAAGACGGGGAATATGTTGCGCTGATAAAACTTTATCCAAGTAACCCAGTTTGAAAATGGGAAGCACCTTGGTGTCCAAAATGAATGTGCAGAAAAAAAGCTTATATTTGTATCAGGGTGTGAACCCTAATTACCTGCTCCTCCAGGGTGTGTGGGTAAACCTCTTGCCATTGGGCTGGAACCAGATAGACCAGGATGACATGCAGGTCACGCTATTACAGACAGCCAACTGTGTCCATCCACCGCTTGCCATCACCTCTACAGATGCATGAATCTCCCACTGCTTCTGACCTAAATTAGTGGTAACAGGGATAACATAGAGCGGGTAAACTGGCCCTGAAAGGCTACAAGGTGGGCTAATTATTATAATATAATGTCCCTGCAGTCATTATGTCGGTTGACATTATCCATTATTTGTAGTTCACCACAGATTTTCTGAATGCTGCAGTCTGCATCACCAACTGTTATGCAGAGGGATTTTTTACAGTGCATTCTGACAGTATTCAGAGCCCTTGACATTTTCCACATTTTGTTACGTTACAGCCTTATTCTAAAATGGATTACATTTTAAAAATCCTCATCGATCTACACACAATAGTGACAAAGCGAAAAAATAATAATGACAAAGCGAAAAATGTTTTTTTTTAGACATTTTTGCAAATACAAAACAGATACCTTATTTACATAAATATTCAGACCCTTTGCTAAGAGACTCAAAATTGAGCTCAGGTACATCCTGTTTCCATTGATCATCCTTGAGATGTTTCTACAACTTGACTGGAGTTCTCCTGTGGTAAATTAAATTGATTAGACACGATTTGGAAAGGCACACACCTATCTATTTCAGGTCCCAAAGCAAAAACCAAGCCATGAGGATGAAGTAATAGTCTGTAGAGCTCCGAGACAGGATTGTGTCAAGGCACATATCTGGGGAAGGGTACCATAACATTTCTGCAGCGTTGAAGGTCCCCAAGAACACAATGGCCTCCATTATTCTTAAATGGAAGAAGTTTGGAACCACCGCCCGGCCAAACTGATCAATCGGGGGAGAAGAGCCATGGTCAGGGAGGAGACCAATAAACCGGTGGGAGCTCCAGATTTCCTCTGTGGAGATGGGAGAAGCTTCCAGAAGGACAACAATCTCTGCAGCACTCAACAAATCAGGCCTTTATGGTAGAGTGGCCAGACAAAAGCCACTCCTCAGTAAAAGGCACATGACAGCTCGCATGGAGCTTGCCAAAAAGCACCTAAAGGATTCTCAGACCATGAGAAACAAGATTATCTGGTCTGATGAAATCAAGATTGAACTCTTTGGCATGAATGCCAAGCGTCATGTCTGGAGGAAACCTACAGTAAAGCATGGTGGTGGCAGGATTTTCAGCGGCAGGGACTGGGAGACTAGTCAGGATCAAGGGAAAGTACAGAGAAATCTTGATGAAAACCTGCTCCAGAGTGCTCAGGACCTCAGACTGAGGCGAAGGTTCACCTTCCAACAGAACAACAACCCTAAGCACACAGCCAAGACAACGCAGGAGTGGCTTCGGGACAATTCTGAATGTCCTTGAGTGGCCCAGCCAGAGCCGGACTTGAACCCGATTGAACATCTCTGAAGAGACCTTAAAATAGCTGTGCAGCGATGCTCCCCATCCAACCTGACAGAGCTTGAGATGATCTGCAGAGAAGAAACTCCCCAAATACATGTGTGCAAAGCTTATAGCGTCATACCCAAGAAGACACTAGGCTGTAATCGCTGCCAAAGCTGCTTCAACAAAGTACTGAGTAAAGGGTCTGAATACTTATGTAAATGTGATATACAATTTTTATTTTATTTTATACATTTGCAAACATTTCTTAAAAACCTGTTTTTGCTTTGTCATTATGGGGTATTGTGTTTTTCACCTTTATTTAACCAGGTAGGCTAGTTGAGAACAAGTTCTCATTTGCAAATGCGACCTGGCCAAGATAAAGCAAAGCAATTCGACACATACAACAACACAGAGTTACACATGGAATAAACAAACATACAGTCAATAATACAGTAGAAAAAAAGAAAACAAAAAGTCTATATACAGTGAGTGCAAATGAGGTAAGTTAAGGAAATAAAATAGGCCATGGTGGCGAAGTAATTACAATATAGCAATTAAACACTGGAATGGTAGATCGGCAGAAGATGAATGTGCAGGTAGAGATACTGGGGTGCAAAGATTGATGAGGGAAAAAAACAATTTATTCCATTTTAAAACAAGACTGTAACGTAACAAAGTTTGGAAAAAGTCAAGGGGTCTGAACATTTTCAGAATGCACTGTATCTAGCCAATCAAATGACATGAATTAATCAATTAAGTGCTAAAGAGGAGAGAAACAACCAGATCCTGCAACTCCCACATAGAGACTGAGACACTGAGAGCCAACAGTGTACAGATTATGAATATACCGGTAATATTATTTAAACCGATAGGTTATAGAATAAAATATGACATGTCAAGGCAGATTTTTCAAATTTCCTTTTCAACAATAATATGGGCCGCTATATAACAAACAGCCACCTAACGTCCATGTCCTCTCTCTGCTCTAGGCCTACAGTCACTCCTGCTTCAGCCTTAGCAGTTTCTGTTGACTATTCATCAAGCCAGGCTCACACTGAGCAGGAGAGGCTGACAGGCTAGTCTCTGGTCTGCTCTCAGTGGTGGGCTCCTCTCCCTACCATGCTCAGCCAGGAGGAATCAACTTGGGACAGATGTCCCTCTGGTGGGAAGGGTACGCATGATAAGCTGCTCTGAATGGCACACTTCCTCTCCACTCCCTATTTTATGAGTGGGTATAATATATGTTAGATGTTTAGATGAGCCTGTAACTGCACTACAAATAAATATGCTTTGCAGTTGTATAGAAGCTTTTTGAGGGCCATATATGAAGCGAACCATTTCACTATTTTTGGTTCTATATACCAACATTTCTCCTAGCAGTGGGTAATGCAGGGAAGCCCTGTTGACCAAAAGATTCCAGTAGCATAAAGTACCATTTACATTCGATTTTTTTGTCATTTAGCAGACACTCTTATACAGAGCAACTTACAAGAGCGTTTAGGGTTAAGTGCCTTGCTCAAGAGCACATCAACAGATGTTTCACTTAGTAGGCTCAGGGATTCGAACCAGCAACGTTTCGTTTACTGGCCCACGCTCTTAACCACTAGGCTTCAGACCTGCATTGAATGGACAGGGCACTTATTGCAGGCCTCCTGGTACAACCTCCTTACCATTTCTCCCTCTCTCTTTCTCTTTCTCTCCATTTCCTTTTCCTTTCTCTTCAAACGCAGCCCATTACAAACTGTAGGGTCAGCCAGCAGTCATGCAATGTGTTTTCTCTCTGTGTATTCAGTTCTGATGGCTCTTGTGGAGTATAAGTGCCTCAAAGTGAACCAGTTTTTTCCTTGTCATTTCCCTTTCATGTCCTTATGTCTCTGGCCAAACATATCCCCAGAGCACTTTGGAGAAGAAAATATGTGCCTTTTGACTGGCAATACAGAGTCATAGTCTCTGTCCCTTTCATGCCAGTGTCTCTGGAAGTCACCAATTCTCCCTGGCTCTCCCCACAGAGAACAAACCATATTTCCTCTATATTTCCTCCAGCCTTGATCATAAGACGACTGGATGGAGGGATCCTTCTGGGCTCTGGTTGGAAGAGTGGGCAAGCTTATCTCACATTAGACACATGACTGCTGTGGTGGCTATCGCAGACCTCCTGGAGAGGACTTGGCAGGGCTCATATGTTGGCAGTCAGCGTGAATAGTGGAGTCATGTTGATTTGCTTTAGTGGAGTCGAACTGAGATTTGCTTCTCCAAATAGCTTGCATGCCCCCATGGGTGTCCCGAAACGAACCAATGAAGACAGCAGCTTGAGTAAATGTTTGAAGTATAATACCTCATTGTTTTTAAGGACAGGCCACGTTAAAAAATATTTTTAATTTATGTTTTTTCTTTACATATGGCTTGTCCTTGAAAACAAAGAGTTATGGGAGTTACGGGAACTACATTGTGCAACCTTGATGACTAATATGGATTGACATCAGTGTCACATCACTGATGGGCACCAACAAATTATTACTCCCATTATCAGCATTACACAACATTCAAGGGCTTGGAGAAAACAACTTTGTTTACCAGTTATGATTATACTTCTTTGTTGTTGTAATCAGGCAGATTAATTTGATTATTTTGTAAACATTAGATGGATTTTGGTCACACCAGTAAAAACACATGTATGTTACTGCTTTTCAATAGGCTTACAGTATGTTGCTACTGAACGCATGTGGGCTAGTTTGCAGTATTATTCAATCTGGTAGCCTACACAGTGTGTTGAAAAACAATGTTATCAGTGTGGAAATACAACGTTAACTAGCCATCATGATCCCGTCCACCATATCAGAGGCCTGGCTCAATTAGAAGGCTGGCCTGGGGCCATGTTGAGACAGGGACATCCATTATACCGTTTCTCTTTCTCGCCAGTGACCAGCCCTAATTATGCTGCTGTGGAGCGGCTGGTTCACACACAGTGGGTGAATGGAGACCCAGCAGCACTGTTCAATCATCTCATTCTGGGAATGGGCTGGCTCAGCCAGAGGGGGTGATGGTAATACACAGGAGACTCACTTTTTCTGTTTCTCTTTGTATTTATAGTGTGTTCCACGGTATTTTCTTGGTTTTAATGATCTACAAGGCTGTGTTTTACACACTAAGCAAGTGTAGAAAGGTTGGAATAACTGAGAGAAATTTAGTACGAAAGGCAATTTGACAACAGGGAATTGATATCTGCACGCATGTTATTCACAGGATTGTTTAAAACCCAACCATTAGCTCCTGTCTGGCTTTCATATCCAATGTTTCTGTCTTTTACCTGTCCCTCTAATTGCTGACAGTAATATTTTAAAGGCTACTTGGTATTTCAAAAGGCTAGTGGTCTGGATAGCTTGCACCTATCAGTAATGTAGAATGGTAAATTACATTTTTCTGTGGTTTTGTATTGCTTGACTGCACACACCTCCTGCTCAGAGCTAATGCTCCCTTCAGCAATGGTTCTGTCTCTATCCAGTTACTTTGCTGTTAGATTGGTGCTTTGGCCAAGGACGGCGGGCCTATTACAATGATATGTTCACAAATATAGCAAATAGAGATGTTGCTAATTAGATCGTCCTCTGGCTATCATATACACAATTATGCAATACCATGACATTCAGCCATCTGACTACACTGATGCATTAGTAGTGTTGGCTACAATGATGGATAGTTAATAGCAAGTTTTTGTCCCCAGTTAGATGTGATTGAAGTCATCGCTTCAGTTGACGGCATGGAGGATAACATTTAGAAGGGCATTTAGCTAAAAGAGATGATACATTCTACTGCAGATAAATTATTATTAGGACATCGTATTCACAGAGTCACTTTTGATTAGCGGCCAAAGAAATGAGCTTATGTTTAAAAAAAATTTTTTTAGGGTGTTGTTACCATATCTGGATGTCTGGGGACTTTTCTGCAGACGGTTGATGTGTTTCGGCCTATCAAATGTGACACTTATGATAGGCCGTTGTTTTTCTTTTTAATATGGCACGTCAAAGTCATTGCTGCTCTCTCTCTACAGTCATGCTGTCAAAGGCTCCACTGATGTGGCATAGAGAGAGACTGTTGAAAGCCGGTGTTCTGTACTTTTCAATGAAAAAGAGACCGTCTCTGAGTTCTCAGAAGTGTTTTATTTCAAATGGATTAAATGGGTGGTATGAGAAAGTGGGACAGGCATATTATATTTATCTGGTTTTCTGTTCTTATGTGAAGGATATTGACTGGTATTCAGCCATAGGTGGCTGGTGGCACCTTAATTGGGGAGGACGGGCTCATAATGGCTGGAACGGAATGAATAGAATGGTATTTAATACCACTTAATATTTTGATTTCATTCTATTCCAGTGATTATTTTGAGCCGTCCTCCACTCACCAGCCTCCTGTGTAGCAGTCATTAAATAGGCTAGCTCATCAAACATGGAGTTCATGGTAAGCTAGGATTGAGCAATAAGAACAACTATGCAATGGATAAAGTGAGAATCCAGGTTTTCAGTGTACCTTTCATTTATATTGAGAAATCATGTTAATTATCAGGTTGCAAACATGTAACAATTTGACAAAATCGCTCCCGATCTTGTGGTTACCTTTTGGAAACCGCAAATCACCTTTTGCTATTGTATTAGATAACACAGAATTTTCCAAGTCTTTCCTGTCTATATAGGACTTCCGACTTGCAGTCCACAGTGGGCCGGGCAGCTTGCTTCTGTCAGATTCCCTTTATTTCAGATGAGCGCTAAACATAAGCAGTGAGTTACATCATTCATCAAAGTCACCACATGTGAAGGGAGATGAAAAAAAAGACAGCATGGCTGTTTTGTTAAATCCCTGACTACATGTTCTCAAAAAAGGCCCTGTTTATTTCTTATTTTTGGTGTCAGGTTGCCCCATGAGCATC